>NC_069125.1:3959055-4199092 GCF_026914265.1 Mya arenaria | reverse complement strand
AGCTATATGGGAGCGCGTTTTGTTTACGAAATGTCGCGAATTTGCGCATACTTTGCGCTCTTGAAACCAGTCAACAACTATCATCCCGCACACCCCGAGGGGTGCATCTTGAAGGGTTTAGCGTCCCCTACACGGGAATTGGTCAGCCTGGTCAGGTTAGGGATGCTGAGATATCTTCGAGATTGCCACCCCATTTTAGGCATTTTTGCTGCATTTTAGCGTATAATAACCTTATAGGCGAAATAATGTGACGTAATACGACAGCGATGCGCCGCGTGCGCTGTACGTAGGGTTATGGGGAGACGTAAATTTCAAACAAGACAGCTCCTATCATTTTGGTTCCGAGATATCTTCGAGATTAGCTCCCCCTTAGTAGCTATATGGGAGCGCGTTTTGTTTACGAAATTGGCGAATTTGCGCATACTTTGACGCTTTTGACACCAGTCAAATATCATCCCGCACACCCGAGGGTGCATCTTGAAGGGTTTTAGCGTCCCCTACAAGGGAATTTCCCAGCCTGGTCAGTGTAGGAATGCTGAGATATCTCGAGATTGCCAACCCATTTTAGCATTTTTGCAGCATTTTAGCGTATGAAATACATTTATAGGGGAATAGAATGTGACGTAATAACGACAGCGTGCGCCGCGTGCGCGTTACGTAGGGTATGGGGGACGTAAATTTCATACAGAACCACGCTCCTATCATTTTGGTTCCGAAGATATCTTCGAGATTAGCTCCCCCTTAGTAGCTATCTGGGGAGCGCGTTTTGTTTACGAATGTCGCGAATTTGCGCATGACTTTGACGCTCTTGAAACCATCAAATATCATCCCGCACACACCCCAGGGGTGCATCTTGAAGGGTTTAGCGTCCCCTACAACGGGGAAATTGTCCCAGCCTGGTCAGGTGTGAGGGAGGCGATATATCTCAGATTGCAACCCCATTTTAGGCATTTTTGCTGCATTTTAGCGTATAAATAACCTTATAGGAATAGTGAACTGTGACTAATGACGACAGCGTGCCGCCGTGCGCGTACGTAGGGTATGGGAGACGTAAATTTCATCAAGCAAAACCAACCTCCTATCATTATTGGTTCCAGAGATATCTTCCGAGATAGTCTCCCCCTTATAGCTATATGGGGGAGCGCGTTTTGTTACGAATTGGAATTGCGCATACTTTGACGCGTGCTGTGACGAGTCAAAATATCATCCCGCACCCCAGGCCCCCCCAGGGTGCATCTTGAAGGTTTAGCGTCCCCTACAGGTGACAAGTCTGGTCCCAGCCTGGTCAGGTGTAGGGATGCTGAGATATCTCGAAGATTGCCCACCCCATTTTAAAAAAAAACGGTGACGGGTGCTTCTTTCCGACTATCCTCTCTATTAGCTACTAAGGGGGAGCTAATCTCGAAGATATCTTCGGAACCAATAATGATAGGAGCTTGGTTCTTGTATTGAAATTTACGTCTCCCCATACCCTACGTGACGCGCACGGCGGCGCATCGCTGTCGTCATTACGTCACAGTTCCTATTCGCCTATAAAGTTATTGTATACGCTAAAATGCAGCATAAAATGCCGTAAAATGGGGTTGGCAATCTCGTAGATATCTCAGCATCCCTACACCTGACCAGGCTGGGACCAATTTCCCCGTGTAGGGGACGCTAAACCCTTCAAGATGCACCCCTCGGGGTGTGCGGGATGATAGTTTTTGACTGGTTTCAAGAGCGTCAAAGTATGCGCAAATTCGCGACATTTCGTAAACAAAACGCGCTCCCATATAGCTACTAAGGGGGAGCTAATCTCGAAGATATCTTCGGAACCAATAATGATAGGAGCTTGGTTCTTGTATTGAAATTTACGTCTCCCCATACCCTACGTGACGCGCACGGCGGCGCATCGCTGTCGTCATTACGTCACAGTTCCTATTCGCCTATAAAGTTATTGTATACGCTAAAATGCAGCATAAAATGCCGTAAAATGGGGTTGGCAATCTCGTAGATATCTCAGCATCCCTACACGTGATCAGGCTGGGACCAATTTCCCCGTGTAGGGGACGCTAAACCCTTCAAGATGCACCCCTCGGGGTGTGCGGGATGATAGTTTTTGACTGGTTTCAAGAGCGTCAAAGTATGCGCAAATTCGCGACATTTCGTAAACAAAACGCGCTCCCATATAGCTACTAAGGGGGAGCTAATCTCGAAGATATCTTCGGAACCAATAATGATAGGAGCTTGGTTCTTGTATTGAAATTTACGTCTCCCCATACCCTACGTGACGCGCACGGCGGCGCATCGCTGTCGTCATTACGTCACAGTTCCTATTCGCCTATAAAGTTATTGTATACGCTAAAATGCAGCATAAAATGCCGTAAAATGGGGTTGGCAATCTCGTAGATATCTCAGCATCCCTACACCTGACCAGGCTGGGACCAATTTCCCCGTGTAGGGGACGCTAAACCCTTCAAGATGCACCCCTCGGGGTGTGCGGGATGATAGTTTTTGACTGGTTTCAAGAGCGTCAAAGTATGCGCAAATTCGCGACATTTCGTAAACAAAACGCGCTCCCATATAGCTACTAAGGGGGAGCTAATCTCGAAGATATCTTCGGAACCAATAATGATAGGAGCTTGGTTCTTGTATTGAAATTTACGTCTCCCCATACCCTACGTGACGCGCACGGCGGCGCATCGCTGTCGTCATTACGTCACAGTTCCTATTCGCCTATAAAGTTATTGTATACGCTAAAATGCAGCATAAAATGCCGTAAAATGGGGTTGGCAATCTCGTAGATATCTCAGCATCCCTACACCTGACCAGGCTGGGACTAATTTTCCCGTGTAGGGGACGCTAAACCCTTCAAGATGCACCCCTCGGGGTGTGCGGGATGATAGTTTTTGACTGGTTTCAAGAGCGTCAAAGTATGCGCAAATTCGCGACATTTCGTAAACAAAACGCGCTCCCATATAGCTACTAAGGGGGAGCTAATCTCGAAGATATCTTCGGAACCAATAATGATAGGAGCTTGGTTCTTGTATTGAAATTTACGTCTCCCCATACCCTACGTGACGCGCACGGCGGCGCATCGCTGTCGTCATTACGTCACAGTTCCTATTCGCCTATAAAGTTATTGTATACGCTAAAATGCAGCATAAAATGCCGTAAAATGGGGTTGGCAATCTCGTAGATATCTCAGCATCCCTACACCTGACCAGGCTGGGACCAATTTCCCCGTGTAGGGGACGCTAAACCCTTCAAGATGCACCCCTCGGGGTGTGCGGGATGATAGTTTTTGACTGGTTTCAAGAGCGTCAAAGTATGCGCAAATTCGCGACATTTCGTAAACAAAACGCGCTCCCATATAGCTACTAAGGGGGAGCTAATCTCGAAGATATCTTCGGAACCAATAATGATAGGAGCTTGGTTCTTGTATTGAAATTTACGTCTCCCCATACCCTACGTGACGCGCACGTCGGCGCATCGCTGTCGTCATTACGTCACAGTTTCTATTCGCCTATAAAGTTATTGTATACGCTAAAATGCAGCATAAAATGCCGTAAAATGGGGTTGGCAATCTCGTAGATATCTCAGCATCCCTACACCTGACCAGGCTGGGACTAATTTTCCCGTGTAGGGGACGCTAAACCCTTCAAGATGCACCCCTCGGGGTGTGCGGGATGATAGTTTTTGACTGGTTTCAAGAGCGTCAAAGTATGCGCAAATTCGCGACATTTCGTAAACAAAACGCGCTCCCATATAGCTACTAAGGGGGAGCTAATCTCGAAGATATCTTCGGAACCAATAATGATAGGAGCTTGGTTCTTGTATTGAAATTTACGTCTCCCCATACCCTACGTGACGCGCACGGCGGCGCATCGCTGTCGTCATTACGTCACAGTTCCTATTCGCCTATAAAGTTATTGTATACGCTAAAATGCAGCATAAAATGCCGTAAAATGGGGTTGGCAATCTCGTTTATCAGGATCTGCGCTTGCGGGGTGGCAAAACTTGTTTTGTAGTATTCTATAACCGTTTGTATCGTTATCTTTATCTGGCGTATGTTACATAAGTAAGTAAATTGTCACTCAAGAAGCACATGTGTCAAAATAGTTTGTATGAAAATGGTGTATTAATAAATTTGGGTTCCCCGACCTGGTCATACAAAATATTTTTATTGTAAAACGATCTTTTCCAACGCCGTAAACTGTTGACTGTTACCACGGGACTGTTAAGCAGTTGTCTGCAACATATGCCAAACACAACAAAAACAGACGAACAACAACAAAAAAACAGCGAAAGACGAAGAACAATTGTTGTCGTGTGCAGCACTTACTAGTATATTGCATCGGTGGATGAACGTAATTTAAAAGGTATCAACGAAAAATTCGGTTCAATGGTCATGTTCAGCAAAACCTTGCCTAATTAAACACCATGAGCACAGGTACCTAGAGATCGGATGAACAAAGATTCGGATATCATGATCTTGTGATAGTGTCGTGTCTCAAATTAATGCAGACAAAAATATTGACATCTCAATTCTATACAGTACATGCGTAAAAATAAAAACCTCATCCCTAACCCTAACTGAATTAAAATCATTGTATTGAAACGGTACCTGGTCAAATAGCCCTTTTAAGGCAAATAGTCTAAAATAATAGACATGTTATACGGGATTCTTCCAATCCCTAACATCTAAACTGGTTGGTACAAAAAAACAAGGGTGTTTTGAAAAAGACTGAAATTGTATTAAGTGGAGTATATTATGGCTGAAATTGATCATAAATGTTTATATTCATATTTTACCATGTAAAGAGTTATTTTGCACAAATCAAGCATTTAATGCATTAAAACACAAACGTCATGATTTTAACCCATTATTTACCTTTCAAATAAAACGAAAGTTGACTGACACAGACAACAATTATGCCAAGCGGAACAACTCAACCCAATCGTAATAACTCGGCCACCTCGGACAAGCTTCAAATAGACCTCGCAAATACATGTACAATCATAACAACTAGGCCATCGGAATCCGATTGTTATAAAATTGTGCCATGAAGCCTTGCAGGTGCCCTTCATGTATATATCGTTATGTTTTGACAGAATGAAATGAAGAAAACCGTTCAAACTCATAATTATTTGTTGGATATTTATTTTTTGTATTTATCTTGTGTATTTCTATTTGATTATTATCAGTTTATGTCAGCCATGCTATATATGTATGAAGAATGGTGCATTGTTAGGTTTTTATTTTTTTATGATAACCAGGCTACATGTATTGAATTTGTTGTTTGTTTATTTTTGGCTCCTTCTTGTAGCGATGCCCTATTTTCGCAATATGTGTATTGTTGTTTCCTTACTGGCCCTTCATTGTGGCCATGCTATACATATGAAGGCTTATGTATTGTTATCTTTATATCTTTATGGTAGCCATGCTTCATTCGTAACATGGGTTAAATATGTTGTATTTTTATATTGTTTGTATTTTATGAAAGCCATTTTCTGTGTATGAAGTTTGGTGTAGTGTTAGTTTGTTATAGTGTCTTTTTCGTAACCATGTTACATGCATTTAATCTGTTGTGTTGCTATTTTTGTGAAAGCCTTCCTCTGTGTATAACTTGTGTTGTATTGTTGTTGTTTATTCTTATTCTTATTATTATATCCATGCTGTATTTATGAAGTATGCTGTGTTGTAAGTTTGTTTTGGCTCTTTATTTCAGCCCTGCTATTTGAATGAAGTCTTGATAATTTCTTATTTGTCTTTTTATGATAGCTTTTCTATATGTAAAAAGTCTGTGTAATCTAAGTTTGTTTTTGGGTTTATTAGTAGCAAACATTTTAATTATGTATTTGATATGTTGAATTGCCTTGTTTTGTTTAAAAAATTATATATGAAGTAGTGCATGTTTTAGTGTTTGTTTTCTTTGAAGAAGCCATGCAAATAGTATGAAGTCTGATTTATTGTTAATTAATTGGTGTTACATTATTAAAACCATGCTTCATGCATAAGGTCTGTTGTACCTTATCGTGTGTGACACTGTATTGTTAATCTATTTTTATATGTATATGTATTGTGATTTTTTAGTTTGTTTTCCCCCTTTTATGGTCACATGTGTGGAGTAGAATGTGTTGGTACTTTTATTATGTTTTTTATGGTAAGCTTCCTTGTTTCGAATATATAGTAATATATGTTTGTTTTTGTCTCATTATGGTTCCCATGATTGGTATTAAGTGTGTTGAGATAGTAACTATTTGTAAGTGTTGTTTTAGAGTAGTGCGCCATTCTATTTGTATGAAATTTTTAATATAAGTCTGTTTTTAATGATAGCAATGCTATTTGTATGTAGTTTGTTTAGGTGTTTGTCTTCTTTTGGCTCTGTATTGTTTTTTGTTTGTTTCCTTGTTATTTTTCTATGGTTGTCATTTTATGGAATTGTAGGCTGATGCATCACAATTTGTGTTTGTCTTCGTAAAGTAGCCATGCCATATAATATATGAAGTATTTGTTTTTGCTTTTTGTTCTTTACAGCATCCATGCTTTATACAGAAGTCAGTTGTATTGTTAGATTGTTTTAATGGTCTGGGCCCCGTTTCAATAAGATATCTTAGTCGTAAAGTTACGCTGGCGTAAATATTTAGTTACGATATTTTTTACGGGCGTTTCAATAAAGCTGTCGTAACAATTATCGTAAGTGCTCCGCGTTTTCTTTTCGGCGAAAAGTGAAAGTAGTGAAACGTCACTTCCGTTATCAATATTGTCGTATGTCAACATTGAACCAGATATACAAATGGCAATGAAAAGAGATCGTCAAACGAATTGGAGCATGGACGAGGAGTCGACTTTAGTCGACTTCTGCGTAAATAATTACTCGTTTTTGTATGGGGGACTTGGCCCTACCGTTACAAAGCAAGGGCGCCATACAAAATGGGAAGAATTGCGTGAAGAGTAAGGATTTGCTACTTTCAGTTTTACTTTCAGTTTCTTTTTAAAAAGTACGTGGAAGGATTAATTTTAAACCTAAGGTTATGATTCCAGTTAACTTAAACATAAGCTGTATCGATTCGAAATGAACATTTCATTCCCTAGTTATGTCACTGTTTTATTTCGGATATTGATCTGTTTAGAAATGCATCTTGCCACCTAATATTTAATCGCACTAGATCTACTCAATTATTCAATTAATATTTTCGAAATGTAATTATGAATTATCGTTGTTGTTTTTATTTCATTCAGGATCAGTGCAGTAGGGCCGGGGAGGACTATTGATCAGTTAAAAAAGAAGTGGACGGATTTAAAGGTATGTATTCACAAGCCGATTTAGAGGGATGAGGTTGCCCCCCCCCCCCCTTTTTAAAATCGTCTAAATTTACCTTTATAAAACATACAAAAAATGCGCACTTACTACAAATTGTTACAATGGCATTGAGTTGGTAACCTCAAACACACATGCAAATAGTTAATGCAGTATTCTGTCAGTTCATAGGTTGGGGCGCATGTCAAAATGTTTGGCCTCTTAGTTACACACCCTCTAACGTCAACTCCTGGATCTGCCCCTGGTATTCGATTATAATTTTGGTTGTGTCTTTTACAGTTGATATATATGCACGTTTTTTTTTAAAACTGGTTAATGATGGTATGGATGTATATATTTTTAAAAATGTTTTCAGTCTGCAGCAAAGAAGAACGAGATAAAGCGGAGGCATTTTGCTGCCGGGACAGGTGGGGGTCCTGCGCCCCAAGAGCCAACTGATGTAGAGATGAAGGTGAGACACTGATGTTCTTCTTGGATACAATGTATTTGTTGCACATACATGTTTTGATTGACCTTGTAGTTAGCTTATCACTTCATAGAATATATTTGGCAATGTGGTGGGCGTATAAGCATTATTTATTTTAAGTCGGACAATTTTCATTATCATTTTTCATGTTAACACTGGAAATTTATTGCCTAAATTGTCTTGTTCCTGTCTACGGAAATGGTATGTACCTTCATTCTAGAAATAAGTCATAATGGTCAGATTCAGCAAAATAGTTACTTATTGTTACACAATTGTTTTTGCATTTAGATCCTGAGTGTAATCCCCGAGGATATGGTAACAGGGGTTGCTGGTGGAGTGGATGTTTTCGAAGGTAAATTTGCATATATTGAGTGAAATATAATGTATGTACAAATAAATGTACATAATGCATTCATTATTTTGTACATTCATATAAGCATTTTAAGATCAGCGGAGGCTTACAAGAATTGTATGTATTTTTTATCAATAAACTTCAACTCTTGTATACCAAAGTACCAGTCATTATAATTTAGGTCATGCCGTACATTTTGTTGGAAAGTTTATTGACTGAATGCATATCAACTTATAAATCAGATATAATTTATTATTATGAAATTTCAGACTCATGCAAGCCTCATGCTGTCAAAAAGTATAGGCCATCTGAGCCTTCAGGGTCAACTTTCACCGCCAACAGTTCAACGCATCATGGTAATTTTGTCAGTTGAATGAATTTTGTTCAATAACAAAATCATAAACATAAACAACAATTTTATTAACAATAAAGAAATATGTAATTAAGTGTACACATAGGACTTTTGTCCTTTTAAATATGACTACAATCTGTATGGTCAAGTTATTTATAATGAAATAAACGTATCTTTACATATAATCTCTCAAAACATCTTTCTGATAGACATTTAAAGAAAAATGTCATAGTGATTTTTTTTGAAGTTCTAAGAATTTTTTTTACTGTTTCAGACATAAGTATCAGTGAGGAAGAGGTCAATGGCAAAGAAGACAGTAACACAGGTTATTTTGATAAGTCAACATTTTTTTAATAAGTAATGCTGGGAAAAAAACAACACAACATTTTTTTGCAATGAAAGCTAATAGCGTGTAGAAAAAAACACAGACAAGTTCATTTCTATTTTGGGAAGCCACGATAATGTACCCCTGGTGGTTATTGAACCAAGAGTTTCTTTGGCATAGAGGGACACCTACACCACTAGACCATTCCCACCCTTTTTAGGAGCATTATACCATTTTTATAACCTTGCTGAACCTCTATTGAATTAACATATTTTTTCAAATTATTTATAATAGCATTCAAGGACTATTTTTAATAGTAAAATTAAATAAGTAAAGAAATTCAACAACATCATTCTACTTGTGTATGATTATATATTTGTCTTTTATCCCAAAACAGAATCAAGACCTACACCACCAAAAAGAAATGACATTGCTCATCAGATGCTTGAAGAGCAAAAGAAACAAAACGAGTTCCTGGCAATGATTAATTTCAACCTTGCAGAACTTGTGAGCTTGAAGAGGACAGAAG
The DNA here is from genome assembly GCF_026914265.1 of Mya arenaria. NCBI lineage: Eukaryota > Metazoa > Mollusca > Bivalvia > Myida > Myidae > Mya > Mya arenaria. Next base: position 4,189,764 of record NC_069125.1, on the reverse strand, counting down.
TCCAAATTCTGTCAGAAAAACATCTGAACAAGACATTTTTTTAAATTTAAAGACAGTGAATACTTGAATGAAAGGGAGTGAAAATAGTTTATTGGTTGTTAATATTTATGATAAACATAATATAAATGTGTACATATTATTTCTATATCATAATGTACATGGTTAACTTTACTTGCTAGAATGTCATTATGGCATACATACTAAAAATTTAACTATAATATGTTCTTTTAAATGAATTTCAATCAAATTACTTTCACTCCCTTTCATGTTACATTACAGTTTATTTCATTTAATACTATCATAAAAACTCGGGAAAAATCCCATTACATTTCATAAGTGCATATACATGTAAATGATAACCTCTTCAAGCTTACAAGTTCTGCTGTATGATCTGTTTGAAAATATTTCTCCATAAAAAGAGTGCAATTTAGTTATGTCTAACATTGTCATCAACCAATGTGATAACCTAAAGACATTTTTTTCATTTCCTTTAATACATGCTTTTGCTTATTTTTCAAGTGCAATACAACCATCATAATTTAACTAGTTTTACACTAGTGTAATTTAACTTCATATTAAAGTTGCACTCTAACAGATTGAAAGTTTTGACTACTATGATATTTTTTGTCTTTGACAAGCCATTGTTGTGAACATCCAAAGAAACCATATATATAAGAAAGCTGATAAAATATAAGATCACAATATCTTATATTCAAATAAAAAAATCTGATGTTTTATTCATTTTTTTAAACAATAAGTAACAGCCATAAAACATCAATTGTCAACCGGAAATATGACAATCTGCATTCTGATCTTTTGTTAGCAATCTTTTATCATTGGCTTTCAGACATTTAAACAAAGATTTGCCCTATCCAAGACAAAAAATAAAAAATAAACTTGTTAAAATGGTATATCTGTGAGAGCTTTAAGGCTCACTTTGAAGTTTTCACTAATCTGTTTCATAACTTTCTGTAGTAAATGGCAACTCATGCAAAACATTTACGTATTACACAATTTATAAGCTCAATGACTAAACTGAAACCCTTAGACTATGTTATGGTACAAAATAAGTCTTAATGCATCTTTATATAAACAAAGTTTGCTTTCTTTAACGGTTTTGAAATGAAAGCCCACTATTGTTTCCAAATCAAATGTCTCACACACAAGCATGGAACACTTCTTGTTAGGAATTTTTATATGTGCTCCAAAATATTTGTTGAATTTTCTAAAGAATTATTAGTTATTGACTTATAATCTAGTTCTAGGCATATAAAACAAAGAAAAAAATGTTTGTTTCAGTGTACAATTGCAATGTATATCATCTTGTTAATACCTGAAGACAATATAGGCTGTATCTAGTACTTGTTTTGGTGCTCAATAGGTGAAATATAATAAGATCTTGAACTAAAATGAACAATACTAACCCCTTCATGATTGTTGAAAGTTTACATTTGTCTCAAAATTTGAACTCAACAGGTATGTTTCATTTTTAAACTTTAATTTTTGCAATAATATTTCAACTTTCAAGATTCATGTTCATATCTTAAATAACAAAATTTCTATGAAGTAACCTCATATTAAAAGATCACATCAGAATTAGAAATGATATTTTCATCTTTATAAATAATGAACATGAAGTCGAGAATTTGTGGCAAATGTGTTTCTCAGTGTGTGTTGTAAATAGTATATTATCTATTGAGTTATTCCTTAATGCTGTTGCTGTTAACATTTTACATCTTCTGTGATATGTATAGCTGTGATATATCTACCATGTTATATTACAGAATAAATAATTGAACATGTTACTAGTGAATTTTTGGTCAATGGAATATGTTTGTAGACAACCTTCAAAAATGTTAATGAAGAAGCTAAGAGGCCAACGTTAGTGCACATTTAAGAATGCACATACACTTACCTAACAAAAACAAGAGCGATATAATAACTTAATGTCCCAAAACTTTAACCCGCTCTAAAACTTTAATGAAGGGTATTGGACTTATAAGTGAAAATCCCAACTTGCCCTAAAACTTTAACAAGACGCCGACGCAGGGCGAATAGTATAGCCCTCCTTATTCGTCGAATAATCGAGCAAAAAAACTGGTGTAAATATAGTGCCAACACTGTATTGAGTAGTTAAACTCTTCTTATTAATTAAATTGCCCATATAAAAAATAAACCAATTAACAGTTCAATATCGATTTATAAGAATGTTCCGATGAAGCACCCCGCTGTGGTTTGGTGCTGGTACAGCAAGTGGCTGCTGGTCCATATCTTGACCGTCCTGTTTCAGAACTGTTCCTGGCATTGGCACATGCCGGTCTAGACATAAATTATGCAGGTGGATGCAGGCTGTGACAATCTGTGCGCATTTGTCAGGGGAAAACATCAGACAGCCCCCAGTCTTGTGCAAACACCTAAAATGCATGTTTTATTTTATTTTTAAACATGTTTTTATTCGACCTATTAATCACTTTGGTCAAATAATTTATGCAAGTCAATTATTACTTTATATCCAATATTTTCAAGTTTGTCAAAAATATGCACATTGTAAGAAACAATATATTCAGCGGAGTGTTGTTTACAGAAATATACATATATTGATGATCTAGCTCATTCCATCATTTACCTGAACCTTGACTTCAATAGTCCAAAGGCTCGTTCCACAACGACCCTCCCCCTTGCATGAGCAACATTGTAAGCTGTTTGTTGTATCCCTTGTGGTCGAAGAACTGGGGTCATGAGGTAGTGGCGTAATGGATAGCCGCTATCACCCAACAACATCCCTACATCGTTCAGCTCTAGGTGTCTCTTAAAATAAATAATACATCAATCAAATAATAGTGCTTGTTCTTTTGTCATTATAATATCACCAAATATAAACATTGAGCATTTTAATCAATACATACAAAAAGTTTGTACAAGTATGTTACATTGTATTCCATGCTTTCAAACTTTCTATAAACATCACATTACAATGGTGCCATATAACGCTTCTTAACTTTATATTTCATTTTCAGTCTCATTATTAAAACAGAAATTCTGGGTGACAAATATAAAGGTTTTACCTTCAAACCACAGTTATCAAAAATGCCTGCATCATTTGCAGATCCAGGCCATCTGGCCACAACATCATTGAACCTACAATAAAACAAATGGTCTTTACTGTATTGTATTAAAAACAATGAAAATAATTTTAACTCCAAAATTATTGATTTTCTTTATGTCTACCGGTATGTGATTGTAACATTATAAAGTAGATATATTAAATTATTTAAAGGGTAAGCATTGTGTTGTCCTTCAATTAAAAACCATGCTTGCAGAGATTAAAGCTGCACTATCACAAATTGACGGTGTTGACAGAACCGGCTGCTTTTGTGATCAATGCCTTCATTTCAGTAATACGACCACTCACAATAAATATCAATTGTCTGAAAAATGCCTTTTTTTCTTTTTATATAATATTATTCTTAATGGATAGTATGGTTTATGGTCTCAAAAAACATATTGTACAATCAGTATATTTAGACCATGTACAAAAGATTAAACTCATCGCTCATTTTTGTCTTATGATGTTTAATATCCATTTACAAATACAAACCTCATATTTGAATTGACAACAGCCTGTATGTTCAGGGCGTGGTAACCTTTTCTGCAAACATATACTTCCTCATTGTCATGGGGAGCTATGATAGGCACTAACGTCCCATCAACAGCTCCCAGAACTCTTGGAATGCCACAAAGTGTGTAGAATCCCAAACTGGCTTCTCGCCTCTCTTCCAAAGTTGTTGGAAACCTGTTTAAAAAAAAACAAAAATACCAGTATATTTCATGTTTCTCAATAAATATGAATTTAACTATGACAATCATGGATGTAGAAAGTAACTGACAAGCCACTAATAATTCTATTTTAAATTCACTTATTCTTCCCTTTTTTAAATCTGCCATATTGCCATTTGAAGCATTAATGTAGGCAGCCAATTTTTCTTGAGCTTAATGCATTTCCAGCATTCATTTCAATACCATGCTTGTTAGTTTCATGCAAGTTAATGTAACGTTCAAGACTAAATGTGGACTTGCCTTATATTTTTCATCTTATTGTTGATGGCCGCAACAACTTCATGGAGGTGCCTACTCATGGATGACCTTGACACACCGTGCAGGTCACCAACCTCTGAATAGAAATCCCCTTTGCCGAGGAACCGAAGTGTCAGCAAAAGCTGGAATTACAAAAATGGATCAAATAAATTTTTCAAAACAATGAGTTGCCAACTTGCCTAGACTTCCTTTAAGTCAACATATATATTTACATGTTAAAAACAATAAATATCTACGTAGTATACTTTCCCTGGTAAATAGAGACAACAGTCGTGTACATGAGGTCAATAGTTGTCAGAATGCTGTTGTATTTCCCATCCGAATATTCCATCCGAAAATTAGTGATGTTCTTTTAAAAATTCCAAACGTACTTGCATCCGTAGTTATCAGCAAATACACAAGTACAATACACTTCATTAATCCAAGTGCCAAACTGTGTAAATGCCTGAATTAGGTGTGTTAACAAACAAAACCGAATTGGATGGACTTTTCGTCTTTTTTTGTTGTTTAGTCGTGGTGGTCTTGAATCCCCGGTGTACTCCGCCATTTTCTTTTCTTAGCAACCGAACTAAGGGAGCTTACCCAATTATTGTTTTAATCCAACGAAACACTAAAACTCTTCAAATGAATAAGTTTATCCTCAAGTGTTTACCTTGGTCTCTGCCGAAATCGAGTGCCCGCGATTCGTCTGTGGGGAAACATCCTCCGATATCAAGGCCAAAAGCTCGAGTATCTCTGCACTCCCCAACCGATACCGGGAGACGACAATATCTTCCCGGACATCGGCTAGGGTTAACCTTGCCGGAAACGTCCTCTCAATCCCATTATTATTTCTTGCCATGTAAAGAACGCCAAACGCTGCCGCCATATTTACGCTTCTTAAGAGAGGCTAGGTGCTCCCGTAAAGTTACGACCAGAATTTAAGATAATTTCCTTAAGATATTCTTATTGAAACGCAATTTACGCCAAAAACAGAGTTACGTCAGAAAGTTACGATCTTAAGCCTTACGATCTTTATTGAAACGGGCCCCTGCTTGTTAATTTTTTATATGTTTAAAAGAATTTGCTTGTTTTAGTTCATTCTTGTTTCTTTATATTAGCCATATTATATGTATGAAGACTGTTGTGTTGTTAAGTTTGCTTTTGGCTTTTTGGTAGCCTCGATTGCTATATGTATGGTTTAGTGTATGTAAGATTGCATGTTGCTGTTTTTATGGTTGTCTTGCTATATGTATGGAGTATGGTGTATTGTTAGGTTTTTTTTCTCTTTTTTGTTGAAAAATTTATATGGGCTTAATGCTATTTGTATTGTTAGATTTTATTGTTTCTTCATGGCAGCCATGCTGTAAATTTAAGTCTGGTGTATTTTTAGTCTGTTTTGGACTAGTCATGGCCGCCATGTTGTATTTATGAACTATGGTGAAAAATATTGTTTTTGTTTTCTTTTTCTTTTGATAGCCATGTTATATTCCTAAATGAATGCCATTTGTATTGTTAGTTTGTTTTTGGCTCTTTATGGCAGCCATTGCGTATGTTTGACTTTTGGTGTAAATATTAGATTGTTGGGGGGGGGGGGGAGGGGGTTCTTATTACATGTATTATGGTAGCCATGCTATATGTTTGAAGATTAATATATTGTTATATTTTTATTGGTCTTTTTATTGCAATCTTCCTATAGGTAAATGCCATATATATTGTTAGTTTGTTTTTGTCTCTTTATATAAAACCATGCAATACATTAATGCGAAGTCTGGTGTATTGTAAATTTGTTTACGACTCCTTATGGCAGCCATGCTATGCGTTTGAAGTCTGGTATATTTTTAGTTTGTTTTAGCTCTTTAACGTATGCCATGTAAAATGCGTGAAGTCAGTGTTTTTTAAGATTTGTTTTCGGCTCTGTGGTAGCTCTGCTATTTGTTTGAAGCCTGTTCTTTTTGCTATTCTTATTATTTGGTTTAGGGTCATGCTTTATATTACATTGTTATGTTTGTTTTATGTTATGGGTATCAAAATATATATAAATGTACATTTTTGCAGTTGAGTGACTTTTAAGCATTAGTTTATATTAATAGTCTTTGGCAACCATGGTATATATAGTTTGTTATTATATTTTTAATCACTGTCATATTTTTGTTTTTTGTCCTTGTTTTGAAACATATATTGAGTGAATGCTCTGCTTTAACTTTTTATTTTTCCATAAGAAAAGAACACTTAATATATTAAGATTTTCTTTCAAGAATTAAAAGGTAATTGGATTGCATTAAACGTCAGCCATGTAGTGGGCGTGTCCCTGCAGTCCTATATATGTATATATATATAATTATATATATGTATATCTCTGTCTACTACACATTCTCATCTACTCTTCTACTAGAACATTCTCTGTCAGCTAGGCCACGAAACATTTAAAACTTTGCTTATTATTTAAAAATAAATTAGCTCACAAGAATTTCTAACCAATTTAAGTCTCGGAAAAAACAAAAAAAAACATTTAGTTTTGGCTACCCAACCCAACATACCAAAAAGACACTGACCTTTTCCTTTTCATACTTAGTTGTTTTTAGATCTACTGGCCAAAGAGCTTATGAGATGGCTATGTGTACGTAGTATGTGCGTCTGTAAACAATTGCTTGTGAACACGATACAATCTTCAGTTTTGCTTGTATTTCTATGAAACTTGTACAGTGTTCAAATATATATTTGAGCTCGGTTCTTTTCGAAACAATGCCAAGATTATTGCCCTTGAAAGTTAAAAAAATGCTATTTTAGCTAACCTAGTTTAAGCCAGGTCTGCATGAGCGAATTCTATTTGTAGCCATGTTTACATGTAAAATCAAGTCTAGGATTAAAGGGAGACAACTTGCTTTTTGGTTCTGCAGTTGATTTTGTCAATTACTCCGCCTTGTTATTGATGAAAGCCATAAGGCCAATTTATTAGCTCTATTGTCTGTATTTCGCGCATTCATCTAAACAAAATTCGTTGAGAATATTTGTTCAAATTATGCACCCGGGGTTAGTATTACCCACACCAAGTGTTCACAGGTTTGTACACTTTATTTGGGAAATGTTTGAAAATCTGTTTTGTGTTTTCGCGCATCCATCTGAGCATATTTGCCTGTGAATGTGTGTTCAAATGATGCCACTTGGTTATAACTGGCCATCCAACAGTGTTTACAGGTTTGGACTTGCTATTTTGAATTGGGCACAATTTAGTGATCTGCTACCAGGGTTGTTCAAATTATGACCATGGGGTCAAAGCTGGCACTGCCCCCTGGGGTCACAATTTTTCTAGAGACTTATTTAAGAGAATTTTCAAAATCCTCTTGTTTCAGTATTTATGCAAAAAGCTACAGAAAAACCAAAAAGCTCGTACCTTAGATAATTGTTGTAAAGCATTATTTGATGACTCTCAAGCAAAGCATTTGAAAATATGCCCCTGGAGCTTAAGCTGGCCCCACCCTTTTTGATTTTTTTATGCCTCCGAAGGTGGTCATATTAAAATCGCACCGTCCGTCCTTCCGTCCGTCCGTGTGTCCGCGTGCAAGACCCGTGTCCCTACCTCTAAGGTCAAGGTCACACTTAGGTGTTTATTCACACTAGAATGCTGCATATAAGGACATAGAGAATAGGTTGTCGTGTCCGAGCTGTAACTTTCCCTTGTATGGACAGATATTAAAATTACTTGCCACATGTGTTCGGCATACCAAGACGACGTGTCGCGTGCAAGAACTGTGTCCCTACCTCTAAGGTCAAGGTCACACTTAGTGTTTATTCACAATGGAATGCTGCATATTATAAGGACATAGAGTATAGGTTGTCGTGTCCGGGCTGTATATTTCCCTTGTATGAACAGATTTTAAAACAACTTGCCACATGTGTTCGACATACCAAGACGACGTGTCGCGTGCAAGAACCGTGTCCCTACCACTAAGGTCAAGGTCACACTTAGGTGTTTATTCACAATGGAGAGCTGCATATAAGGATACAGAGTATTGGTTGTTATGTCCGGGCTGTAACTTTTTCTTGTATGGACAGATTTTAAAATAACTTGCCACATGTGTTCGACATACCAAGACGACGTGTCACGTGCAAGACCCATGTCCCTACCTCTAAGGTGAAAGATACACTTAGTGTTCATTCACAATGAAATGCTGAATATAAGGACAAAAGAATGTAGGTTGTCAAGTATGGGTGGTATTTTTGTTCAGAGGCAATTTAAAATAACTTGCCATATGTATTTGTTTGATCTTTAACTTTTCATGTAGTGACCTTGTTCATATGTCAATGTCACATTCGGGGGCATTTGTCACATACTGTGACAGCTTTTGTTTTTTTTAAAGCTACAGCAATGATATTTAGACCATGTCTACAGTTTTGCAAATGAGCATCAATGTTGTCCTCAGATGCCCTTGACTTTGACCTTTTGACCAACTTCTTTATTTTTAAAACTACAGAAAATTTGACCATGAATACAGTAATTTAAAGCATTTTTTTGTGTCAGATGACCTTTACTTGGCACATATTAAAATAGTTTATGCAGAGAGAAATAGAGATCTTCTTACAACACTAACTTATGTTGATCGTGCAATGTTTTCATGTAACCAAAATGCAAAATGTGAACTATATGTATGTTGCCTTTTTACCCATGCATACATGCTCTGGATTAAAAATTACCAGAAGAGCCATGCCAGTAGAGCATAGGCCCTTATTGGCCTCCTGTTCATAAGTGTGTTTTAAACACATAGTTTAAAACCGTTAAAGTTACTGAACACTCCTACCTAATGCACATAATAACTTTTTTACATAAAGCATAATAGAAAACGAAATATTTCATTTGAAATAAAGCCTACATACAAGTACCCTGTTTTGAAAAAGATATAATCCTTACCAAAAAGTTCATTTTTGAATGCCTTATACCATCCACCAGAAAATAACGTTCAATGCTTATATTAATTGTGTTGGTCATTGTGAAATAAAGAAGTAAGGAAGTGAAATAACAGTCCCACCTACATCTTCACAACAAGAGTTGAGAGTAGGGAAAAACCAAAACATCCATTAGATGATTGGAGCCTTTTTATAAAATAATTGTATGTCAAAACAAAATTTCGACAGATTCAAATTTAATCGTGTGAATTTCTGAATTTAGTTCACAATAAAGTGAACTAATGTTTTTCTCACATCACTCTGAAAAGCCTAAAATATAAAAGTATATAACTTGCTGTGTTGATAGACCTATTTCAAAAGAAACTGACATACCAGTCCTTTTAGCTCACAAGTGCCCAAGGTGAGCTATTGTGATCACTGATCAGTCTTTGTCCGTGGTCTGTCCGTCGAAAATCAACAATTGCTGAAAAAATAATCTCCTCTGAAATTTCCAGGCCAAATTTATTAAAATTTCACAAAAAGCTTCCTTGGGTGTCCCTCTACAAAAATACAACAAGGGATCACGATTGATAAACAACAACAATAACAACAACAACAACAGCAACAACAACAAAATGACTAACTTAAAACTCATCTCTTCTGAAACTTACACTCCAAATTCAATTAAACCTTACATAAAGCTTCCTTCGGTGACCCAAAAATACAACAAGGGATCACGATTTATCAACAACATCAAAAGCAACAACATCAAAATGGCTGATTTCCTGTTTTGCTTAAAAAAGCATATCCCCTGAAACAAACACTTCGAATTCAATGAAACTTCTACAAAAATACAGCAAAGAATCACGATTGATCACCAACAACATTTACAAAATAACCAACTTTATGTTTTGCTTTATAAAAAAAACATTTTCTTTAAAACTACCAGTCCAAATTCAATGAAACTATACAGGAATCTTCCTTGGGTAACCCTTTTTGGATATAAAATGGTGGTGAGATTGATCAAATACAAACAACATTCTGGCAAACTTCTTGTTTTGCTTTAAAAGAAACCTTTCTTCTTAAACTACAGGGCCAAATTTACTGGAACTTAAGAGGAAGCTTCATTGCATCATACTCTATAAAAAATACAACAAGGCATTGAGATTGATCATCAACAACGACAAAATTGCTGACTGTTTTGCTTTATAAATTCTCTGAAAAATACTAGGCCAAATTTAATGAAACTGTACAGGTAGCTTTATTGCATGACCCTTCACAAATATAAAATTAGGCATCATTATCAGTAAAGATTTGTAGCCATTGAAAACATGAATGCCGTCTGAAATCTGTATAAAAAATCTGAGCTTCTTTTCCTATAACTAGACATTTACTGTGTCACAGTTTACATAGCCTCGGTTTCAACATAACTAACTAGACATGTACTGTTTCACTGGTACCATAGCATGGGTTTTTACATGTTTAGGTATTGTGTCACTGTTATCATAGCCAAGGCTTTTACATGTCTAGGTACTGTGTCACTGTTGTCATAGCCTTGGTTTCAACGTATCTATAATCTGTGTCACTGTTATCATAGCCAGGGCTTTTACATGTCTAGGTACTGTATCACTGTTCTCATAGCAAGGGCTTTTACATATTTAACCAGGTTTTCACATAGTGAATCTGGTTATTAGAATGACGAACTTCGTTGTTCGGGCGGGCGTCCGGGCGGCGTCAAACTCACCTATGAAACTGAATAACTTTAGTAAGGGTTGACATATCTTGACCAAACTTGGTCTATAGAAAGAGTTTATGGGTACCTTTCATGGGATTGTGATTGGGGTCCCTAGGGTCAAGGTCACTGTTACTAAAAATAGAAAAATGGTTGAAACTGAAAAACTTTAGTTAGGGATGACCTATCTTGACTAAACTTTGTCTATAGGAAGAGTTTATGGATACCTTTCATGGGATTGCGTTTGGGGTCCCTAAGGTCAAGTTCAAGGTCACTGTTACTAAAAATATAAAAACGGTTGAAACTGAATAACTTAAGTAAGGGAAGACATATATTGACTAAATTTGGTCTATAGGAAGAGTTAATGGAAACCTTTCATGGGATTGCGTTTGGGGTCCCTAGGGTCAAGGTCACTGTTACTAAAAATATAAAAACGGTTGAAACTAAATAACTTTAGTAAGGGAAGACATATCTTGACTAAACATGGTCTATAGAAAGAGTTAATAGAAACCTTTCATGGGATTGCGTTTGGGGTCGCTAGGGTCAAGGTCAAGGTCACTGTTACTTAAAAAAAGAAAAACGGTTGAAACTGAATAACTTTAGTTAGGGTTGACATATCTTGACCAAACTTGGTCTAGAGGAAGAATTTATGGAGACCTTTCATGGGATTGCGTTTGGGGTCCCTAGGGTCAAGGTTACTGTAACTAAAAATAGAAAAACAGTTGAAACTAAATAACATTAGTTAGCGATGACAAATTTTAACTAAACTTTGTCTATAGGAAGAGTTTATGGAGACCTTTCATGGGATTGCATTTTGGGTCCCTAGGGTCAAGTTTAAGGTCACTTTACTAAAAATAGAAAAATTGTTAAAACTGAATAACTCTAGTAAGTGTTGGCATATCTTGATCAAACTTGGTCTATAGGAAGAGTTTATAGATACCTTTCATGGGATTGCGTTTGGGTTCCCTAGGGTCAAGAACAAGGTCACTGTTACTAAAAATAGAAAAAAACGGTTGAAACTAAATAACTTTAGTTAGGGATGACATATTTTGACTAAACTTGGTCTATAGGAAGAGTTTATGGAGACCTTTCATGGGATTGCGTTTGGGGTCCCTAGATTTAAGGTCAAGGTCACTATTACTAAAAATAGAAAAACGGTTGAAACTGAATAATTTTAGTAAGGGAAGACATATCTTGACTTAACTTGGTCTATAGGCAGAGCTTATGGATACCTTGCTTGGGATTGCGCTTGGGGTCCCTAGGGTCAAGGTCACTGTTACTCAAAATAGAAAAACGGTTGAAACTGAATAACTTTAGTTAGGGATGACATATCTCGACCAAACTTGGTCTATAGAAAGAGTTAATGGAGACCTTTCATGGGATTGCGTTTGGGGTCCTTAGGGTCAAGGTCAAGGTCACTGTTACTAAAAATAGAAAAACGGTTGAAACTGAATAACTTTGGTTATGGTTGACATATCTTGACCAAACTTGGTCTAGACGAAGTGTTTATGGACACCTTTCAATCGAATGTGTTTGGGGTCCCTATGGTCAAGGTCACTGTAACTAAAAATAGAAAAACAGTTGGAACTAAATTACTTAAGTTAGGGATGACATATTTTGACTAAACTTGGTCTATAGGAAGATTTTATGGAGACCTTTCATGGGATTGCATTTTGGGTCGCTAGGGTCAAGTTAAAGGTCACTTTACTATAATAGTAAAATTGTTAAAACTGAATAACTTAAGTTAGGGTTGGCATATCTTAATCAAACTTTGTCTATAGGAAGAGTTTATGAATACCTTTCCTGGGATTGCGTTTGGGTTCCCTAGGGTCAAGGTCAGGGTCACTGTAACTAAAAATAGAAAAACGGTTGAAACTGAATAACTTTAGTTAGGGATGACATATCTTGACTAACCTTGGTCTATAGGAAGAGTTTATAGAGACCTTTTATGGGATTGCGTTTGGGGTCCCTAGATTTAAGGTCAAGGTCACTGTTACTAAAAATGGAAAAACAGTTGAAACTGAATAACTTTAGTAAGGGTTGACATATCTTGACCAAACCAGGTCTATAGGATGAGTTTTTGCAGACCTTTTTATGGGATTGCGTTTGGGGTCCCTAGATTTAAGGTCAAGGTCACTGTTACTAAAAATAGAAAAACAGTTGAAACTGAATAACTCAAGTTAGGGTTGACATATCCTGACCCAACGTGGTATAAATGAAGAGTTTATGGATACCTTTCAATCGATTGCATTTGGGGTTCCTAGGGTCAAGGTCACTGTTACTTAAAATAGGAAAACAGACGCAGGCTGACGTTCTTCTGTCAATCATTAAATGCCTGGTTTTGTCGCATTACGGCGTTTCTTGTTCATTTTTACATTTGAAAAATGTGGGGGTTTGGTTGGTTTAACAAAAATTATAAAAAGGTACAATTTCTTCACTTATATGTTGTTGTTGTTTTTTCTTCTATATATAAAGAAAAACAATGTGTCTTCTTCTGATTCAAACTTAAAGTAATTAATTAAATATTGTTGATAAAATGTGTATTCGAAGTGAACACTTTTAATTTGCCTCTGATGATTCAATAATACATCTGTTTTATACTTTCATAAGCATTTTCCTCAGGATCTCCTACATCTCTCATAGAGGGACACGCAAACAGCCACATCATATTCCTGAGGACCTTTACATCTCTACAAGGAGGGACACACAAACAGACACATCATATTCCTGAGGACCTTTACATATCTACAAGGAGGGACACACAAACAGACACATCATATTCCTGAGGACCTTTACATCTCAACATAAAGGGTCACACAAACAGCCACATCATATCCTGAGGACCTTTACATCTTAACATAAAGGGTCACACAAACAGCCACATCATATTCCTGGGGACCTTTACTTCTCAACAATGAGGGACACACAAACAGCCAAATCATATTCCTGAGGACCTTTACATTTCAACATAGAGGGACACACAACCAGACACATCATATTCCTGAGGACCTTTACATCTCTACAAGGAGGGACACACAAACAGACACATCATATTCCTGAGGACCTTTACTTCTAAACCTAAAGGGTCACACCAACAGCCACATCATACTCCTGAGAACCTTTACAACTCAAAATAGAGGGACACACAAACAGCCACATCATATTCCTGAGGATCTTAACATATCTACATAGAAGGTCACACAAACAGCCACATCATATTCCTGGGGATCTTTACATCTCTACAAGGAGGGACACACAAACAGCCATATCATATTCCTGAGGATATTTACATCTCAACATAGAGGGACACACAAACAGACACATCATATTCCTGAGGACCTTTACATATCTACAAGGAGGGACACACAAACAGACACATCATATTCCTGGGGACCTTTACATCTCAACATAAAGGGTCACACAAACAGCCACATCATATTCCTGAGGACCTTTACATCTGAACATAAAGGGTCACACAAAAAGCCACATCATATTCCTGAGGACCTTTACTTCTCAACAATGAGGGACACACAAACAGCCAAATCATATTCCTGAGGACCTTTACATTTCAACATAGAGGGACACACAACCAGACACATCATATTCCTGAGGACCTTCCAGCAAATTGAGTTATTGTCATGTGTTACGTTTCTTGTTCAGAACCATTTTTGAAAACTACAGGATGTAATTCAACTCCACACGATAATTAAGCACAATGAGAATAAGAAGAGTGTACAAGATACTGTTGAAGCTAATAACAGATCGTTTTCAACTTTTTCATAACCAGCTGGCTCCGATTTCTCGAAACTGCTTAAGCTTTACAGGCTTAAGTAGCTTATTTCAAAATGCCAAAATATATACTTAACTAGATTTTGATCAATCATAAAAACCTCTTCTGATAATCATGATGATAATTCCATTCTCAAGTATAAAATCTCTTAAAGAAGTAAACATTACGCAATTTATTGAAAACCAAAAATCGTGAGCTTAACTTAATCCTGTATAAAGGAACTTCATTCCCCGATTTCTCGAAACTTCTTAAGTCCCTTATTACAGGATTAAGCTAAGCTCTATATTTTTGGTGTTCAATAAATTGCATAATATTAACTTCTTTAAGAGTTTTAATACTTTAGACAGGAATTATTATTATGATAATCACAATAAACCATTTTTCATTTATCAAAATTCAATGTAAGTATGTATTTTGGCTTATTGAAGTAAGCTACTTAAGCCTGTTAGGCTTAAAAAGTTTCGAGAAATTGGGGCCAGAAGATTCGAGAATTCGAGGCCAGAGCATTTCTTCAACATTTTAGATCAAATTCAGTGGAGCTTCATTCAATGATGGAATTGAATGAGATTAAGTACATTATATAAGAACTATTAGTCAAGTTAAGTATTTTCGCAGTTATTGCCATGTATGACATTTTTCCTTGTCCATAACTGAAAAATACTTGTTAGAACTTAATTAAACTACATACAATTGTAAAGCACAGTGATAAAGGTAAAGTATACATAACACTATTCTACCTTATAAAGATGCATTATTCCCCTGTCCAGAACATAACTACTTGATGAAACTTTATGAAACATTTTTTAAAGCACAATGAGCGGAAATGCACTGTATGAAAAGCATAACTCTATTTCAGCTCAGTGCAGAACTACAGCCCTTTGTCACTTTTTTGTTGTCACTTTTTTGTTCCGAAAACTTAAATACTACTCGATGGAGTTTAATTAACAACTCTGTTTTAGGGAATATTAGAATAATAAGGAATGCTACACTTCTTTACATAGCGCCGGTCGGTGTCTCAGTTTGTTGAAGGATTTGCATAATAACAACAATACATTAAAGATTTAAGCAAGTATGTCATGTATTGATTAAACAAATATATGTGTTCCCAACATAACTTAATAATTATTAATGATTATGTTTGATTATACGTATATGAAAACAAAGCAAATTATGGACTTTTTTCTTTTGATTTGGACATTCTGATTAAGGTTTTGCATGTAAGCACACATACCAGCAACTAGTGGATGCATTGATTGTATTTCGATTTTATACAATGATACTCAACCGTTCATCCAATTCAAATAACCATGTATATTTGTGACATTTGTACGAACTATCCAACCTCTGATTATGCCAATTTTATAGCTCTTTTGGGTTAATTATGGCTTTTACGTCCAAACAAATTTTTTTGCATGTAAGAAAACCTAGCATAATTGATAAATTGCATTGCAACTTTATACAAAGGTACCACACTGTCTTGCAAGTAGTGTTTGTTCCTTTTTTATTCAATTTCTTTCGTCTGGTTTAGGTTTTGTATGTTATCACATTTAATACATTAGCTCAGCAATTAAATCATGTACTACACTTTATAAAAAAGACGCCCAAACAGTCATAATTTTGCTTGCGGTTTTGCTTGTTAGCGTATGAAATTCAATCTAACATCTAATCCATGTATTGTTTTGAAACCTTATACAGTTTGCTCACTCTTGATTGCATATAATGCAAATCTGGCAAAGTTCTTTGAGCTTAAGCTTTTGCGATAGGGTGGTTGTTCGTCGTCAACATTTTTTATCGTAACAACAACTTTACCACTACGACAAGATCAATTGAACTTGGGTGGTTCTTATCCAGATTTCGATAAAAGTGGTCCAATTAAGGAATGGATTGCGGAGTTGATGTCATTATCGGAGTTGATGTCATTATCGGGGTATGAAAGCAATTGTGCTGGTCTAAGTATGAGGAGTCCGAAGGACTCCACGCGTACTTTGACCAGCCCAATTGCGTTCATATCCCCGATAATGACATCAACCCCGCAATTCAGTTTTTATATTTACACCAATAGTTCATTATTTTATTCAAGAAACGTTAAAAATGAACTTTATTTCATTTCGGATTACCTTTCAGTAATCCTTTCTTACCCATATTGTAAATAGGTCGACCCGACTGTTACCGGAAACATTTTTTCAAATGACGTCACAATAACGGGAAAAGATCAACCACTTTAAATCACTTTTAAACGTAAAATTGAAACACTTTTGGCAACAAAACGTTAAAAATATAATAACTTAACATTTTCTAAAATGTTGATTTATATTTTACGGGGCCTGCTGACACGATACAAACAATAACAAGATCAATAGTTTTCATGTATATTGTAATGCGATGAATTGCGATCCGAACATATCCGAAGATGTTGTGTTCATCGATTGATGAACGCAATTGCCGAAAAGCATTTAAGGAATGGAAGTTGAGGTGTAAATATTATTTACTAAACGGCAAATTACGGCAGCCATTTTGGTTTTCATTAACTGATTCGTTAAAATTTAAAGTACCTTTTGAGGTACTTTAATTTTTTTCGTTAACTTAACGACTGATTTAACGGTATCGTTATCGTTAAAATTACCAACAACCGAAATTTAGCGAAATATATTAAACGAAGGTATTTAAGGAATGTTTAGCAATTTTAGTCATTTTAACGCTAAATTTCATCGTTCTGTGCTCAACGAATGTTCCACAACAACCGGGCCAATACGTTGTTCTGAACAGTTGTCAATAACGGTCACCTTAGGTCAAAAACTTATCAAACAGGTTTTTTCATATATAATTTAATTACAATCCATTTATTGTTTAACAATCATTGAATATGTGAAATTCAAACTTGATTAATTCAAGTTCTGAACAGTAACAATGTGCTATTTTGTACAAGTTATACAATCCAACTTAAATACTGTAGGAGTTATGGCCCCTTTTAAAGCTTTTTTAAACAAGTATACATAGTTTGCCAGAATGTGTTGGGGCATTATATCTAAGACTAGTTTTATAACCCAGTAATTCGTTACTGATTTCTGAAGACGACTCTTCTGGATAAGTAGATTGCTAATAGTGCGCATATAGCCACGCAAAACGAGCAAAATTCTTCCCATGTTTAAAATCAAGGGGAAACTGTAACTCTTACTAAACCAGAGTAACGATATATTTCGGATATTATATTTCTTAAATATTTATCAGAACACTCAACATCTATATAGCTACTTGTATTAGGTACGCACTTTTATATTGATAAATTCATGGATGAACTGATAAACTTTGACTCCGATAATGTCAATACCACATTTATTGTCAATAATGACTTTAATTTCTTCCAAAATTCGATTCGATTGGTGAAAACAATTTATTCAGCGGTTATTCGAGGGATATAACTACATAGTAATTTGCATACAGCTGTAATAGCTGTTACTTCCCCTTGCTGTATCCTAAAATCGTGGGCATGGAAATGGTTCAATAATTTTGCAGTGAAAAATAAATGAGAATAACGGTCTATGACATTACAGTGTCAGGGTTACAAAGCAAGAGTACAGACGTCGATATATTCAAAACAAACCGTTCGAGTTCTTAACTCAACCCAGTGTGACAGTGCAAGAAATGTAGGAAACTGCATTCCCCTAGAATCAATCCTTACTCAATCTATCTTACTAATTCGATCTTGTACTAAGACGAAAAACAACATGTAGAGTATACAAATGTTTAATTTGTTGTAAGCGTCATGGCCAATCAACTGTACATACCCAAACATTTTCACATATTTCAACATATACTAACATAAACAACACATTTTCATTGAAATTATTCAAAAAGCATTGATATATCTATGTAACAACACAACTTTTGTTAAACATAAAGACAAAATTTTGTATATCATAATGTATACTGATTTCAAGAATATAATGATGAGTTCCGATGTTTGCTATGAATGAACCCGTTAAGTTTTTTGAAATAAAAAAAACGTCGGACATGCTTGTACACAGCTTGGTGACCATGCGCTGAATGAATCACTCAATATTGCACGGTAAACACGTGCTCGATAGAGCGCGAAATCATAGCGCCCCCAGGCGTATCGTTTCGGAACGATACAAGGGGAAACAATTTTCTCCTAATTCTTTTCAATCAAACGTAGAAAATTATATTCCCCTAGAATCAATCCTTACTCACTCTATCTTACTAATTCGATCTTGTACTAAGACGAAAAACAACATGTAGAGTATACAAATGTTTAATTTGTTGTAAGCGTCATGGCCAATCAACTGAATTATAAAGAACGGGAAAGCGACTTTATAAAAAACAAAACTAATTCGGAACTCATCATTTATAAACCCAAGCACTGTGAAACAACCAAACGCTGTTCTAAACTATCTTTTACGTAACCGTCTTTTGCTTTTTCACTCGCCCAACGTCCATGTCTCTTAAACATTCGGTCTTTTACACCTTTGATCGCGGCAGCCGTAGCCCCGCCAGAACGAAGTGAATGAAAGCCATATTTACGAACGTCTGTAACTAAAGGTTTGAAAGTTTTTATGAACAAATCTCTAAGAGTTGAATAAGACATAGGCTTGTTAACACTTCTGACTTTCTATCCTGTTTTAGTAGCACTCAAGTTACAAAATATGTAAGATTCATCAGAAAATCCAGCCCATTGAATATACTTTTCCAAATTCTTAACAGGGCACAACAAAGTTCCAGTTCGCGCTATAACTATCCATGCGCCGTCTCTATATTGATCAGTTTTACTAGATTCTATAAATATTTCCATATATGCTGTACTTATAATAATATCACTTCTCTTTATCTTTAACAGTTCAGCACTTCTTAAAAACCCAGAAAAGGCTATTAAACATGCACAAATCATTCTCTGTGACATTAGGTTACATTTACCATAAAGACTATCATACATTTTTTGTAGGATACTAACAGTTATAGGTTCCTTCTTAATCGTAGACCTAGAATTTATACGTTTTGCTGATTCTAACACATTAATAACAAGTTTTGAATCAGTAGGGGAAACAAAACCATTAATTTCGTGCATCCATTTTAAACTATAGAAAGCTGATATAATAGGTTTTGCTGTAGAAGCAGTCTGTATTAACGAAGTTAGATAGATAGCCACCGGAAACGCCCTAGCGGGCAAAATGTCCCTAATCCCGAAACCGTTTGAAAGAGCCCAAACTTTCCACCTTTGAAACGACTGATTATAGTTCTTGCACGTGCTGTCGGCTCTTGACTTTTGCAGTATCTGAGGGAGAAGGGCCACCTTGTCCGCCAAGACCTCCGGCAGCTCGTCTATCTCGTGTTTGTGAATCTGGAAAAATAGATGTAAAAATCTTTTTAAATTAAATGTATCTTTTATTTGCAAAATGAACATATAAACATGTTAACTTTATAATGATACTATTAAATCTATTAAACAACAAAACTTATATCTTGTGAATATAACTAGTTATTAAAGCTATTTGAACGCTTTCAACCTTTGTTGCATAATCATAATACATGAACGTAGTACATAAGTACAACACATGGAGTTTTTGATAAATTCTAAGACTATTCTCAAGACTGCCTGGCCTGCATATGTATGTGAGTACATAACTTGTACTGGCTATTCTAATGGCCGCCGGGCCTGCATATTTATATGAACACATAACTGGCTATTTTAATGGCCGCCGGGCCTGCATATTTATATGAGCACATAACTAAAACTGGCTATTCTAATGGCCGCCGGGCCTTCGTATATGTATGCGTACATCACTTTAACTGGCTATTCTAATGGCCGCCGAGCCTGTATATATAAATGCGTGCGTTTCTTTCGCTGACTATTCTAATGGCTGTCAAGCCTACATATATGAAAATGCATTACTTCTTTGCAATAATTATGTCTACAAGACCCTTATCTGAAATCTGTACTTTAGGTACTATTGTGAGAACTAAATTTTCTATAACTGTGCATTTGTCTCACAGACTATTGTAAAAAGCGCTCGACCTATAACGCACGTAAAACATAAATTTGCGTTACGTTTGCCAAAATTCACGTGTAAATTTTACAATATTTGCTTCTAAACCTTCAACAGAGTAATTTCTGGCTACTGAAAACATTTAGAGTGAATAAATGTACTATCAAGCATTTTATATTTGTCATTGATCAGCGTACAAACGTACAAATATGCCCTAAGGCGATATATCATATGCTGTAGGAATTAAAAACTCGTGATTATCATATATTGCAAAACAAAATTGACTGGTTAAAAATGAAAATGCCACAATTTGAGAGCATGTTGTAACGCAATTAACGTAATTATGTTTCACGTGCAGCTGTGTGGAGCAAAGGGAGATAATAAAGCACTGTAATTGCTCTAAATTAGTACATGATTTAACTCCCTTCTATCAAAATTTAACCAATAGTGCCAACATTTGGAAATTTAAATCCTTATTTCCAAACAACCCTTTTCCGTTTTTGCAAATTGTGTAAAAACTCTTTGATGTTGGTAAATACATCCAGTCTAACACTGCATGTGTAAAAGTCCCAAGTGGACATAATAAAGGCCAAAAGCTTGAAGACGGCCAGTACGGAACTATCAAAACTCCAAACACATGGTCAGTAATCATTTTCCTGATAACTCTCGGAAGGATACAAATTGGTGGCACGAACAGTCCAAATTTACCAGACCAATTCTCAGTAAATGCATCTATGCCACTGGAACCTTTGTTCCAAAATCTTGTATAGAAGCAAGGCAATTTTGCATTGAAATCAGACGCAAACCAATCTACTTCAAGATTCCCCCATTTATTCTGAACCATATCTACTATTGCTTGCGAAACACCCCAATCGTCGTAATCTACGATTTTTGACAAATAATCAGCTTTGTCGTTTTCGGACCTTGGAATCCATTCCATTTCTACGATAATAGAATTTGACGCGCAATATCTATAAATATCTAAAGCGGTTTCTTGTAATTCAGGTACCATTGAACCATTAGCTACAATTTTTGAAACGGATTGGTTGTCCGTAAACCATTTTACCCTCTGAAACCTCAAATTTTGAACCAATGACAACAGGACTCTATACACAGCCATTAACTCCCTCCACGTGGAGGACTTCAACATTTCGTCAGGTGACCAAACACCGTGTGCTACTCCGTTAACTGTACTAACCTCGTAACCACCGTACGCGTACGACGAAGCATCAGTGTAAACTATCTTTGAGCAAGAATGACTTTCAAAGAGTCTTCTACAATTTAACGAAGGCAACTCATTTTCCCAGAAACGAAGTTGGTCCTTACTTTGTGTGCTTAAATACACATAGAAATCCCAGTGAGGGGCCTGAATAATGTCCATACTTAAATAACATGTCATAATCTGAGCAACATTACCTATGACAATTGACATGGACATAATTTGACCTGTAAAACTTGCTAGCTTTCTAACGTTCACTCTACTGTGACTTCGTACACTGTTAACAAGACTTTGAAGAGTGTCCTTACATTTTTCAAGCCGAGCATGAGGTATAGACAAAGATCCTGTTTTGGAATCTATATCATTTCCAAGAAATTGCATGTTTTGAACTGGTACCCAAATGCATTTTTCAGCTTTTGGAACGAACCCCGAGGAGATCAAATCTTGCTTTACTACAGCGCTTAGATCTACAGTACTATCGTAAGTCCTGCTTGAACCTAAACCATCGTCTAGAAACATCATGACTCTAAAGCATTCACCCCTCCATTTAGCTACCAAGGGCCTAGTAACTTTACTATAAATAAAAGCACTGCTGCTTAAACCGAATGGCAAGACTAAAAATTGATAAAAAAAAGTTTCACCGAGGCTGTTTACCCAAGAGAATCCTAGAAACTCAGTATGAAGCGAGTAGATTTCTATAAAATGATATGCTGAATGTATGTCAAATTTTATCATCCAACAATCTTGTTCAAAAAAGCCTAATGCAGTTTTGATGTCATCATACTTAAAATATTGTTTCCATAAATGTCGATTAACGACTCTTAAATCCAAAATTAAACGTTTCTTTTGATTGCTCCTGACACTGACAGTGAGTGGACTAACTACATGAGGCCTAGACTCACAAACTTGAATTAAATTTCTTATTAACAAATCATTTATGGCTTCAGAAACAAATTCAGAATTATCTAAAGCAGACTTATTATTCCTTAAACAACAAGATGCTGGTAAAGAATAAAAAGGGATTTTATAACCGTTTTCTATTGTGTCTATTATGAAATCATTTGTACAAATTCGTTTCCAAAAATCTAAATGCTCTCTAAGCCTACCACGAACTATAATGTCTTTTTGCCCGGATTCATACTCAAAATAATCAGTAGTCAAATTGTGTGAATGTTCCTGTTCTTTACAATGTTCTGACAGATATGAAAAATACTCATCTTCCACGGTGCTGGTGCCCTGTGCCACGTCATTTCTTGGTGGCTGAGGCGTCGGCCTTGAAGACGGCGGCACCGGTGGTGTACGGACATTGTCGCCGGAAGTGGTCGTATTCCCCACAGGAGTAACAGGAACCGAACGGGAGACTGGGTCTGGGAGCGTTGCCGTAGAAGCCACGAAAAGACCCCCTGCCTCTTGGAGCCTGCTGCCTGTATGCGTCTGGTTGAAAACCACGAAAAGCAGGATACCCATACAAAGCGCCGGAAGTAACGGTTGCAGAAGGCGTCTTGCGAACTGACTGAAGACGCTTGACGCTCTTGTTTTTTCGCTTCTTGAGAGCTTGCGTTTCGGCCTTACGTAACTTAGTTTCATCATCAGAGTCACTGGCTAGTGGATTGGATTCGTAACAATTCACGGTGTCCCATCCACCCTCAGAGCTATCAGCAATACGAATTAACTTTTGCCTGTGTTTCAGTTTATCTATTCCTTCAGAGAGAACATCTTTACAGTAGGATACTTTGTCGTTTTCCAAAGCCCAACAAGCTTGACTCATAAAGTCGATAATCTCCGCGTTGAATGTGTATTGAACTTTGTTACCTTGCCTCGTCCACTGCACGTCTATGTCCGTTTTCAATTTCTTAACTTCCTTTCCGATAGAAACACTGTTTCCCCTAAATTCCTCACGCAAAGCAGATACTTCGTCACTTTGTTGCGAAAGTTTATTTGAAATATCACGCAACTGCCTGGCAATTGAATTGTCGGAGTGAGAATTATCGTCGGACATGCTTGTACACAGCTTGGTGACCATGCGCTGAATGAATCACTCAATATTGCACGGTAAACACGTGCTCGATAGAGCGCGAAATCATAGCGCCCCCAGGCGTATCGTTTCGGAACGATACAAGGGGAAACAATTTTCTCCTAATTCTTTTCAATCAAACGTAGAAAATTATATTTCTTTAATATTTTGCTTAGTTCAATATGGTGCTGTAAGTATTTCAGGTTGGTGCCGTCACATTACCAGCTACAAATCATCTCCAAATGTCAAATATGAATTAACGTTCAATTAAATTTCAATTTTGTTTGCCTGTTAAAACTGCTCAAAGACTCCACGAGTTGGGTAAATATATAACTAATATAACATTTGAATTGTCCCTAAAACGCGTCATCACGGCGGCTATTTAAATATATGGACCAGCCTTGGACTACTGTTGGGAAAGTCATTGTTCCCATTTTCTTTTAGATACAGTCGAACTCCGTTTGCTCGAACTCGCTTTAACTCGAATTCCTCGTTGGCTCGAAGTGGCTGTAAAGGACCGATTTCTTTATAAGGAAGTTAAGCGTTCGAGATTGGTTCGATTTTTCACAGACTCGAGGTATTTGCACCAGTCCCTTGGAGGTCGAGCAATCGGGGTTCGAATGTACACATTGGCTAGCCAGCACATCATTCTAATGTTGTTTGTTCAGCTAGCTTATACTTTCCATATGTGTTTTTGAGAGCCAGCTTAACATCTACTTGCCTAAATGGCCAAGGCTGGTAAAATTGGCTGAGTTATATTACTATTTGAATGTTTTATTATTATAAACATATACATGTATTTATTCAATAGAAATGGAATTAAGTGAAGCTTTTGACTGAGAATCTGAAAGTGCTGCTGACGGCTTGAGCGAAACACAGAGAAAAGTTTGCGAAGCGTGTGCAAGGCTTCCATTATGAATTTGAAGCTGGAAATATGAATTCTGCAAGTTTTTCACTGAAATGTAAAAGTTTGAAGTTTCCCAAATAGATTTTTCTAGGAAGTATTATACTTCCAAAGTTCTTTTAACGGAAGTTCTGATGTGCACAGACGAATTTGCCTGTATGAAACGAGTCTGCAGAATTAAAGACATCGGATAATATTTTTGATACTTCGCGCGTTCGAAAGATAATCGACTACATGTATTATTGTGCACACCGCACGTAATGTATACCATTACAGAGAAACTTGACCGTATTGCATTTTTACAGGTTTACATTCAAACACATAGTGAAAATCGTCCCCTACTTTACTATTGCAATGATTACATACTCGTCATTTAGTGATGTTCTATGCCAGTTGCCAGACATCCTGTAATTTCTTGTTCTAAGTTTGATGAATGTTGTTTGGCACTTCACTGAGATATAAGGCCAACATCTTTTTTGAAAATCTATAAAAAAAATACTATTACTTGCACTTTTTATAATCGGCGCCAAATCATTTAAAATAGATCATTTCACTTTTGCTTAACATGGTTTTTTTAAGCGATTTGGGATTTATTACCGCTTCACTTAACCATTTAATCAAGTTATTCAGACCACATTTGATAGGGATCGTTTTAATGAAGGATATTTTTCTTTAAAATGATTTCGTCCTATGACAATGCTATACTGTGTATAATTCTCTATATATCAAGGACGAGGCGATATTTCTTCATATATCAAGAGAAAAGACCTTTGGGGCAAGGGATATAACTCTATCAATTTCTTAGCCGATTTTGTTCGAGTTCATTCCCATTCACAGCACACTTCTCGGCATCTCAAAGGGATTTGTTCATCGATTTTGTATTGAAAATTATGTGTTTTTTTTACTTATCAAGATGGTTCAACACCAGTAGCCACAGAACCCAACTCAATGGCGAATCCAGAAAAAGGGAAACGTGCCTTAGGGGCGCAATATTTTGCCATGCCCTCGTTATAAAAAAAACATTTCTGTATCACATTGTTAGCTGGAGATCAACCCCATGAAAATGTTACATGTAGCAGAACATTTTCGTGTCAGATGATATTATTTTCTCAGATGCTAAAATCCCCCCCCCCCGTGCTGAATGTAAAGTTTATGTTTTAGTTCTTTCTAAAATGCCATACAAAATATAGCTGACCTGGGCGTGCCAGCCTCAAGGAATATTATCAGGCAAAAATGTAGCACCCTCACTCCAAACCGCGTCCTATACACTAAGCCGTTCAACCGTTTATTTACAAAGTCAAAACAACCACGTCCGATGAAACAAAGTTCATTGTTAGCAATTATTTATTTATTAATTGTCAATTATTTTGTACTATTACACACGAGCAAGCTGACTCTCAGATCTTAACCAGGTATACTATCAGAATCCTAACCAGAAGCAGACTACATATCGAACTCCCAAAATAAGGTTTTATACTCCCTAATTGGCCCCAATTGTAGTGGACCATTTAGAAGTGTTTCCTTATTCCCCTTAATAGTTAAACGATATCACGTGATACATTTAAAGATGCACTCTTACTCCCAAACAAGATTTACCACAATTAATAATAATGTTTTAATATTACAAAAATAATGCATAAATGTCGAAAACAATAGTTCTTATGAAGGATACCGAAATTAATTCGAAAGAAATGAGCATAAAACACGGTATTTCTACTAGTCTATGAGACTATAGTAGACCATAGTAAATCTTTAAGCATTCACCAATCATTTAATATTTTTGCGCTTCCTGCTATTTAATACACGGTTAAAATCTTGTAAAATCAGTAATTAAAAGTTTCCATAAATGCATTTTTAGTAAGTACTTTAAGGTTTATCAGTCAAAATTGATGTTTGTTATACATGTGTATGTATTGATTTTGAAAAAGTGTGTCACTTTAATCTCACGTGGCAATAACCTAAGTATTTTACTGGCTATCGCCACAAAAAGGAGCTTGTAAATCAATAGTTTCAGTGACGTCAAAATTAACTAGACCAAAGGATTTTAGTAAACAAGGTAATTAAACTTATGGACAGTACTAAAAAATAGCCATTAGCGGTTGACCTTAGCCGTAGCCGATTGATCTTTGATGGTACCAAGTAACGTATGAGTTTAGCAAATGGCGGGTCCTTTGATAATTATTATTCATGTCTTAGGGCCATTCTTAGCATATGCTAAAGTGATTGACTGTTCCATCTAATCTCAGAATATCTAACCGACACCTGCCGGTAACAGTTATGAAGCTCAAATGAAAATAAACGCTATGGCATTTTGACCACTTAGTAGAAAGGAATGATGACCTTAAAAGCGATGAATTAATATTGCCGGAGGCCATTGTGTTACATTTCTTCCTTCCCAAAATAAAAATAGTGAACACAGAATGGGATACATATGTGATTATACAAAATTAAACATGCACGAAAGTCATAATATATACACAAATCATAAAAGAATACACAGCAAACCAATTCACAGCACACAAAAACACCGCATAATTAGTTCTTTCATCCCCAAATAAAAACGTTAAATAATTGTTATAACAAGGATGATCTCGTCATCATCAATACCCTCTCCGTCTACCGGTTCGCTGTCGTCGGCGTCGCTCGTCGTCCCATCGTTACCAACGTTCGGTTCGCTAGCTTCCTCGTCCCTCATTTCGCTATAATCATGGTCCATATTTGTCTGAATGATGTTGATAGACCATTGGGCCTGCGTCGAGTAGTGGCTGGTTAGAGCCACAATCGCTTCCTGGCTCATCGTGAAAGCAGCAGCTTTTGCAGGATCAGGCAGGCGTTATCAATACCGTCCAAACGACAAAGCTCGTCGATTTACTGTTGCTTTTCCATTCTAGATTCTGGAAAATCGATATTGTTTTTATAATTCTATAATACTGCTTGTAATTCTACGTTAGGCCCTGATGCTCACTAAAAATATTAACAATGTTTATTTAAGTTTTTCATCGACTTTCATCATGACGTTTTTTATCCTTATACTTTTTTCCTACCATTTGTTTCGGAAGTGGTCCCCCTATGGCGAACTCCGCGTCGAAGTCTGACATGACCACTGGTGTTGGCGGTGGTCCTCTGGTCAATATTGGCTTAAGCCACCAGTCCATGTATTTAGCGGTATATTTTGGAAGTTATCCTTGTGGGTGTTACAATAATGTCCCATTTACCCAATAAGCAATGTTTATGTTATGACGATGATTGCATTTTCGCCTGTTGAGCGTAAATGGTCTGGCTCAATAAGTGTCAATGCGCATAGATACACTTGGTTTTCCAGCACGGCAAACTTGTTTTTCTGATGACTGTCGCTAGCCCTGACGTATCATATTTCGGTTCAGCAGTGTCGACCCTCGGTACCAGCGGTGTCTCAGTGGTATCTGAAGGAACGCCAGCCTCCGTCACTTTAATACATTTCCTAGCTCGGGGCTTCTTGTTAGCAAGACATGGAATTTTGAAAAGTTCATATTGCCTTTTTAATCAAGCATACTACAAATAGCAACAGGAGTGTCATACCTAAAATGATAATAACATACCCCCTAATAGAGAGTGATTATTCATCATAGTTTCAAGTTGTCCAAAATGTTCATTGTGCAAGCCCGTCACAACCGTTTTTAATGGATAAAATCTTGAGTTGCTCATTTCTCTGGCATCTTGACGGTTTGATTACCAAATGGGACGACTTAATTCACCTCATCCCACACGCGATCGTTGGTAATATTTTTTTTCGTCGTAACCCATAAAGGTGAAAAAGCTAAAATTTGCTAACCTGACATATTTGAGGCAGTTTTAGGAAAACAAAAGGCGGATCAACAATATTTCTGCCACAATCGTCCCTGCCCTTGCATGACACACGAAAGACGGTTCGTTGACCGATAATTATTAAATGAAGATCGTTTGACAGATTAGAAAGCAGTTGGTAGGTGAGTTTGATGTATCCTAGCATCGCAGTTATTAGCAACACTTTTTCGGTCTTGAATGAAATTTCCCATTAGACAATTATGGCCCATGCTCGAATTCCGTATCGGACTCTTAATATTGCATATCTTTAGACCTGAATCTAAGCACTCCGTTACCTGACTTTCTTTGAGCATTTTGTAGTGTGGTATTTCTCCATTAACAGCTACGTAATCGGATTCTAGTTTATAATAAGCGAAAAGTTCCTTCCCTTTATGTTCGATATTAGTTCTACCCACAAGCGGTACGGGTAACAATTAAGCGTGAAATATATCAAATTGTTGTGAATATTCTACTAAAGGTACATTAATTGAGATGATTATACGATTACCATCAAAAATAGTCACGCACCTCAGAAATCTATAATATTCGAATAAGTACCGATTTGGATCTCTTGGGAGTCTAACCGTTTTGGGTAATTTGTATTGGCCACAAAAGCATCGATCGCAATGTTGGCGCGGGAATAGTGCTAGGAGATTATCTTTGCATGGATACGGCTCGGATTGGAAATGATTAAAGAAATACATCGATCGTGCGAGTGCGCTTTATTTCTTCTATAATTAAATTGACTCGCTCCAATGACGTGAGAAACGTTCCTACGTTTAATAATTTTCTGTCGTAATTCATCGGATATGTTTACAAGCGTATCTTCCACAGTGCCTACAGAGTATTAATTAAATCGTTATATTTTTTACGATTCCCCCGGATTTCCAACCGAAATGCATTCAAAATGGAAATATATTATTCTACTACATGAGCAAGTGTTTTCTGATCTGTAGCTAGTGTTCATACATTTTTTTGAATACTCGATATATCGCTTTCGGTAACTACTCCGAACAATTCGTTCATTAAATCGCCAATAAATCCAAATATCTTTCGTTTCATTCTAGGCGATTTGCTTGAATTGTCAATTGTTCTGAACATTTTTTAGTCATTAGAACTGTCGCGAATGTTTTCATGCATTGACTAAATTACAGACAGTTCCCCCTGAAAACCACCGAATATGTTGTTATAAGAGAAAGCTTCATTTTTATTAATCGTCGGGAGTCTTGGATTAGTTAATATCCTATTTGTCAGAACTTGCGTTTGGTTAATATCGTTTGTTCAATTTCTCTAGGAACATTTCATAAGTACTCAAGTCTATCACGAAGGACATTAGCCACCTTGAACGAGACATTGAAAAACGCCCCATCTTATGAAATAATACATTTTCATGTACCACACCGTATGAACATGCTATTAAGAGAAATGCCCATATGAACCGAATCATTAGTCTTTTAACCGGCAATGTATCGATTATCTTTAAAAAAAATAGCATGCTTAAACATTTCTGTGAGTATGCGTCGAACACCGCAAAATTAATTCATCATGCTTGTATTAGCAGGCCTACATCTATTGTTTTCTATATATTTCATAACACCAAATTAGACATTTACAGGCCATTCAGTAAGAAAACGGCAAGCATCGTTTTACATCGCTAATTCGCAACGATCATCATTTGATGACTAACCACCTTAATTGATTATTTATCTCATAACATACTATCAACTTTTAATAGGCTATTCAGTAAGAAGACGTCAAGTATCGTCTTGCATCGCTATTTCGCAACGCTCGTCGTTTGATGACTTACAACTTAAGTTGATCGCTCGAATCAGATAGCTCGACTGGCAAAACTACATTCAAATACCGGATAACTGTGAGTAGATTGACACGCATAAAATACATTCTGAGATCTCTCATTGTTTGCATTTTACGTTTTTTGTTTTATTTAGTTCCATTCCGTTTCGCAAAATACATATACCAAACCAGATAAATGTAGTTTGCGGAACGAAACATACAACAAAATGAAGTATTCGATTATTCAAAACAAAAGAACCTAAATAAGAGTTTTGTTTTAAATACATACATGTAAAGCAAGTATGAAAACGCTTGTTTTCCATGTGAGTTAATTGCATATACATTTAAAATACTTAAATCTTGGCATGCTATTGCAGCATCAACTTTGTACCGTTCCGCTAAATAAGTAATCCACACAGGTAACTGTGTTTCGTGGAACCGAACAGTACAAAAAGAAGAAAAAAATCTTAAGATAATCTTAATTGATGGAACGTTTTTATTTAAAATTAAATGGTACATGTCATTAATTAACAAAGGCGTCAAGCAAGAACAAACTACGGTCTTATAGAATGGTTCACCTAAACAAACATTTCCCGTTTAGTAACCGTACCCTTGTTCAGTTCCGCGAAATACAGTTACATTTCATTTATGTCCACATAGGGTAAAACAAATGGCCAAGAACGGTTGAAAAGGGAATTTGAAAGCGCACTCTTGCATCGGCATTTAACATAACGTGAATACATAAATTGAAGGTTATTCTATACGTCGATTTATTGGTAAATAAAATGTAACTAGGTTGACATTTATCTCGATCTTGCTTTGACTTTCTGGGTTTTCTAAAATGCGACTTGGAGAACCAAGAACGTTTCCATAAAACCATTTAATCATTGTTATTTTTGTCTAATCGGATTCATGGTTTCATTGTAAAATGAATTCCTGTCTTACATTATGTACGATAAAATGATAATTACAAGAGGCCCAAAAGGGCCTATGCTCTACTGGCATGGCTTTTGTGGTCATATCAATCCAGAGCATGTATGTATGGGCAAAAGGCAACAGACATATAGTTTATGTTTTGTGTTTGGGTTACCTGAAAACGTAGCACGTTCAACATCTGAGCCCAGAAAGTATTGTAAGCAGATTAGTTGCATGAACTATTTTAATATATGTGCCAAGTAAAACTCATCTGACAAAAAAAACGCTTTCAAAACTGTACTCATAGTAAAAATTTCTGTAGTTTTAAAAGTTAAAAAAAAGTTGGTCAAAAGGTCAAAGTCAAGGACAACATTGATCAATTTGAACAAACATTCACAATCAATTGTGCTGAGATGGATGCACGAACACACAAAAAGATTTTCAAACCTTTCCAGATTTATATTTACCAAACTTGTGAACCCTGGGTGTGACCAGTAATGATAGCAGGTGCATAACTTAAACATTCACAACCAATTTTGTTAAGATGAATGCACAAACTACGGAACTTAAAGCTAAAAAATGGCCTTTGGGCTTTCAACAAGAACAAGGCAGAGTAATTCACAAAATCAAATGCAGAAACAAAAAGCAAATTGTCTCTCAATATCCTAGACTTGAAAATTGTCTCCCTTAACTCTAGACTTGAATGTACATGTAAACTTGGCTAAAAATTGAATTCGCTCATGCAGACCAGGCTAAAAATAGAAAGCATTTCTTTAAAACTTCCATGGCCCATAATCTAGGCATTCATGGGCGGATCTGGCTGGTCTTCGAAAGGAACCGAGCTCTAATGGATATCTAGGTACTGTACAAGTTTCATCGAGATACAATCAAAACTGAAGACTGTACCGTGTTCACAAGCATTTGTTTACAGACACACGAACGCACGGATGCATACTACGTACACATTACCATCGCATAAGCTCTTCTGGCCTTTGGCCAGTAGAGCTAAAAACCCATAACACAATGACATTGTAACGATTTATTTCAAATGAACAATGTTAACAATATTGCACAAGGCTATAATAATAAACCCATGCGGATTTCTACAAATAAGGTATTATTAACCACTGATTTCATCTACTTCAAAATAAACAAACGTGACGATCCATTGAAATGAATAGATAAGTGACATAAACATGTTTGCGTACAAATGATCTAATATTACTAGTAAACTGAACAACAAATATCATACACGAAACACATTGCATGTTCATTACATATATAGTATTTTGTATATAGTTATTTCCAAGTCTAAGGTTGTAAAGTTTGCAATTTGTGCTTCTTTGAAATGTGAAACTCTCAAACTTCTTTCTAACTAATATCATCCCCAAAAAAAGAATTATAATGTTATAGCATTAATGTTTATAACACTACATATTGTTACATTACCATATTGTAACTTTAATAAATATATTTTGATCCGAACGGTCATTTCCAACTTAATATTTATTTTCGTTGGTAACCTAAGTACTTTATAACGTCTACACTGTGTTAGTTTCGTCGGAATTGACTGACAAATTCTCATTTTTATTAATATTTATGAGATAGGGAAGAAAACTCTTCTTCCGATGAAATTGCTTGTTGCAAACTAATAATGACGTCATACAAGGGTTTTGTTACTAAGTAAAGAAAAGAACAGATGACGTAATTTCATTTGATTAAATTCCGAAGTGGTCCCCATTCGTCCGAATGAAGCTGCCTCATTAATAATTAATGATTACGATATTTTCCTTGCGTAATGTCCCACGATATTCAATAACGTAGAGTGAACTGGGTGTATCTGACGATGATTATTTATATACATGTATTTTTATTCCAATTGCTTGAAAGTGGTAGGTGTTATTTTTAGATTAATTTGATTGTCTGAGTTACGAGATTCCTAACTAAAGTGCCGTTTAAAGCTTAACATGTATTTTTAGTGTACTTTAGAAAGCATAGTTGTACACACAATGAGTTCATATTTAAAACACAAACAGACAGTGTTTTCTTATCAAATTCTCAGAGCGTTACAGAAAAATGTTAATTAATAATGTTAAAATGTCAAAAACAAAATCTATGATATAATACGAAATGTTGATAAATTACGCATATTATTACTACACAAGTGCAAAAGAAAAATACAGTTCCTTAAGGGGCGATTATATATCAGTGTTTAACTATCATGGATACAACGTTTTTAAAACAAATATTATACAACAATTTTGAGCTCAAATCCATCTGGCTGAAAAGTATATAATGGTCATGTTTAAAAAAGATACATGTTTTATCCTACACTACCGAAAACTTCCTCGACAACATAACTTTATATCTATTTGGCATGGTTCAGCGAATACGTCACAATTGAACAAACACATGATCGAATGCGTTTGCAATGTCCCGATCACTCATCGAACTGCATCAACCTTTTCACAACCTCCGAAGTAAGCAATGAACTGTTGAATCTGTTGTTCTCATGTTGGCGTTGGGTCTTATAAAAATATCCCTTTCTGGGTCACCTTTATCAAAGTCTAGATTGGGATAATGAAATGTGTCCTTAACATTAAACACTAAATAAAAAGACACTGAATGTCTGGTCCTGCATTCATAAAGATCTTAGGTCATTTCCTAACGTAATGCTTTTTCCTATCTTTAGCATCCCACTGGTCATATGAAAGAACAACTTCCGAAATACTTCATATATTCATTAACTTAATTAAAACAATTATATTTTCTGTTTAAACTATGCATACATTTCTTTTAATTCGACTAAAATTATTTCGGGATATCAACTTAAGTTCGGAAATGACTTGAGACTTATGGTTAACTCCTCTTGGTTGCGGTTTGTTGAGAGTACCGTCCATTCCCGCTGTGAATACTGACCAGATACAGAGTTGCACAAAACACAACCTTTTAAATAAAAACAAAAGAGCTTCTACTGTAAAAGAAAAACAAGAACATTGACTATATCTCATCATACATTTTATGTATATGTACCATCATATCAATCATACCCTTAAAACTGTTAAACTTTCCGATGGAAACTGTAAGTTTAATTTCTGTTAACGATTTATATTTTATTTCATCACACTTAAGCAATTCAAGGAAAAGAGCCACCATACATATGTACAACTATTAAACACTATTTGAAGACATCAACATTAATGCAGTCTTCTTTGATACAATTCTATTACATTTCGAAAACCTTGTTACTGAATTATGACCAAATGATTTAGCAGTTGAAAAAATATACTCCGACTTTTAAATAATGGATGACTATTAGCATTTAATAAAATACTTTTTGTTAGTACATACTGACAATTTTAATGTTTACTTGTGGTCTACATAATATTCTGTCAACTACCCATTTACTGGGCCAGCCAGTATCTACCACTTCACCTGATCAAAAAATAAACAAACAAACGAATGACTGCTGATTCAATGACATAAATGTATTCGAAAACTTGAGAAATTCTGCCTTTTCATTGGTCAAAATATAACTATTAAACAGACCATGAATCTTTAATATGATCTACTAGATGAATAAATAGGAATAAATACGTTATATCCCTTTTCCCTAATTAATTCCAATTCTTGTTATGCATATTCAATGTAAAGAAAGAATATGAAAGACTAGAAATAGCAACGAGTGAGCAAAAATATATCTCTGAAAGAAGCAACTTAACAAATGTAAACATATATATTATTTAATGTTTGTGAGGATATTACACAAAGCTTAGTGAGAAAATATATAATTTAAATATAAATATACTATTTTCGTCTTTGAAAAACAATCCATAAACATATGTACACATGTACAAAGAGGTTAAATATAAGTAAAGCACCATTTGAAATAATACTTTAGGCTGTCCACAATTTAAGCAATCTACAAATCGTAGTTACCATGGAAATGTTAATGTTGTAACAAAACTGTGTCGATTTTTATCTTCGTATTGATTACGCAACGTTTCTCAAATGATTAAAATACGGTAGTTTTACAAAGCAATTAAAAAAGGAGTCGCTACTAAAATAGTAATCATATTTTGAGTCAGTCATTTATTATATCACAATTGTAAAGTCGCAATATATAAATAAATGTTAGAACTGTGTTCAAATTTGTAATATATTCTTAATAAAAAATATATCATTAAATGCTTTTAAATTATCATAAGTGGACAGCCTTCACAAATTTTCAGAAACAAAACAATCAAAAAGAAAGTAATGTGGGTCAGTTCAGAACCGCACTATCTCATACATATATAACTATCAGATAATTCTGTTTTGAACAACCCCACACTATGTGCAACTCTGTTCTGGTCAAGTTTGTTTGCGTTGATGCTCTCGTAGTTCATTCCCTGCTGCGACGTACGAAAACACACATAGCACAGCATAGCATATCTGATCAGCCTGCAAAATTTTGAACAAAAATGCCAAATTATTCAACATGTTTCGCTTACCGATGCTATTGGGCCTAAGATAAACAATGTAATCAAACTGTTAAAGTGACACTCTAATTTAAAATTAATACATACACATGTATATCAAACATCAATCTTGACTGATAAACCTTTAAATACCTACTTAATAATGCATTTCCGGAAAATATTAATTACTAATAACAAGATTGTAACCGTGTATCTAATAGCATAACGCATAAAAATATTAAATGATTGGTGAATGCTAAAAGATTTACTGTGGTCTACTATACTCTCATAAGGTAGAAAAACCATGTTTTATGCTCATTTCTATTAAATTGAACTCGGTATCCTTCATAATAACCATTGTTTTCTACATTTATTCATCCTTTTTGGTATATTAAAACGATATTATTAATTGTGGTAAATGTTATAAATAAGGGAGTAAGAGTGCATCTTTAAATTTTAGTATAATTTTCTGATTTGGTTGACGAGTACAGGGCCTTTATTCACTAACATCTTGAGTCTGGGCTTAAGAATACAGACGCTTAAACAAAAATTACATTATAATTGTATTTTTATTGGGAAGGGAATCGATTGTAAAAAATTCTTGACTGTATAATAATGTTTTACAGCTGCTTACACATACCTTTACATAATAGAACATAATAAAGATACAATGTAATATTTAAGTTTGCTTTTCTGAGTTTGATTCTGAAGAAAATAGTGAATACGGACCAAGGTAAGAAAGTCACAGGTCACTCTTCATCAAATGACCAAATTTATTAGCAGGACGTTTAATGAAAGGACCAAGTGTATTATTATAAACAAAATATAATAAGCCCTGGAGACAAAAGTTGAACGAATATTCTGCTTTATGGCAAAATACTGATAAGGCCTAGCATACACAAAACGAAAGACAATGTACAAAACAACAAAGACATTCCATACATGCATCAAAACACTTCAATTATAAATGTTGGACATTACAAACGTACTTATTAATTTAAGTCATCTTTAACTTCAAAATCCAATGATTATTTTGAAGAATAGTTCTACACTGGGAACGAATCAACTTAAATTGGAAATCAAACTTTGAAAGATAAATGACCTACTGTTTCGTTTTTCATTCAAAAATAATTTATTGTAACACGAGAGATGTTTGCTACATTATAACAATGAAATTAATAATCGCACAATACAGTCACAAAACGTTCAGGAGATTGCGAAATAACTCGCCTACCTTCCAAGAGTTATGTGAGCATGCATTACGAAGAAACATTTCGTTCCATAGATACAAATACAAATAGGCTCGACAAAAGTAACATGTATAAACATGTGTTCTTGACGTAATCATTCAAACAAGTCTAGAGTTTAAACATACCACATCATTTGTATATGCATCTGCATACAGAACAACGCACATAAGTAGTTTTTCGCAACCTCTTTAAACACTGCATGCACTCTAGTAAACTTAAGCTGTGTAAAGCTGAGACAAGGATTTGCAAATGCCAGGTGTGAGCCTATATAAGGGATTGCTTGCACAAGATACAATCCCTGATGATCGAATATATATAAATGATAAAAAAGACAACAAAAACTAAACAAAAACCTACTTCCAGCGTCTCTGAGTGTTTCCTGCTGTTGTCGTATTTGCTGTTCAATTTTTGCTACTTGCACAGTTATAATACGATGTACGGTCATTGGTATTGTTTCAGCCTATGTAACAAAATACAAAACAACATGCTAACTCAACAAAATGATACAGTTACAATAGTTTAGGAGTCGTCGGGATACTAAAGGGGAATATCAGACAACATATAGGTGTTATTTCTTATGTTGTAACAAGTTGATGCAAAGCCCCGTGTTGGACAACATATGTCTGTGTTTCAATCACGTAAAGGGAAAACAATAAATTAACCAACATTTCTTCTAAATTAAAACTTTCAAACCAATAATTTATTCAATAAAATTCCAAACTTAAACTGAAAATGTCCCAACTAAAATCGTGCAGAAACAACCTTCGGATTTTTTCAGTGATAATCCAATACAAGGATGCAGGGGGGATGGGTAAATTGACCACGCAAATTACAAACTTACCAGTCTGGATTTGAAGCGATGCTGGATTACTTGTTTACTTTTGGCATCTGAAAGTCCATACAGAATTGGTAAATATTGTA
Organism: Mya arenaria; assembly: GCF_026914265.1. Classification (NCBI taxonomy): domain Eukaryota; kingdom Metazoa; phylum Mollusca; class Bivalvia; order Myida; family Myidae; genus Mya; species Mya arenaria. Next base: position 4,151,986 of record NC_069125.1, on the reverse strand, counting down.
ATATAAACTACGACGAAACATATGGTTGGCATTCAATACTCACATGCATATGTTTTCCTTTAATTACACAGATTATCTTTAAGGTAAATTAAAAGAAGACCGTTGCAATTATCTTGCTAAAAATGTTATTTGGTATAACTCCATTTCACTCAAAAAGTAAATTAAGAGGTCCACTGAGCGAACGCTTGTCAGTTTAATTTCAGCGAAAAGGGAGAAAAATCAACAATTACAAAAAAACAAGAGTTATGCATCCTCCTTTACACGTTGTATGTTTTCATCGAAAAAAACAACAGCTTAACATATATATGAAGGTTTCTTCCAAAAATTATGTTATCAGACAAGCCTTTTCCCCCAACTATTTTGAATAATGTTTTCTTACACTGGGTTCAGACAAAATGTAATTTTCGTTCCGAATTATGGTACAATTGCCAGTGGTACCAGCAAATAATCATTAATGTTGTATTACTTTACCAATACAAGGTTGTTCTTTAAAAATAAAACACAAAAAAGTTATATTCTACATGTGCTTTTCAATAATAGCTAACAGAATTACAACAAAATGTATGTGCTCGTTGTATTACAATATACACACAACATTCTAGGCATACCCGTGAACAAAGCAACAAGGAGATGAAGAATTTTGAAAAGGTATGAAAAGACGGTATTATTATAAAGAAAAAATGCTATGTCTATCTGTGTTTCATTTTCAACATTTCGCTGTTGTTTGACAATACCAAAGTATATTTTCACAAAACACATACACTATCAATTCTGGTCCAAAATCATCATTATTAATATTGATACAATAAAACAGACGTAGATATGTAATATACACATGAGTAATACCAACAATTAAACATTTAATGAAAAAATAAATATTTTACCAAAATGTAAAACTTCAAGGTAATGTAAAAATATAATCTCTAAAATGAAGTGCAATAACAAGTACAAACACGTATACAAACACACACACAAACACACACACACACATAAACACACATATTAGTCTCCAACCCATTTGTAATGATTATTTTTATAATGATTTTACTGACTTAGAAAAATCTCCGTTATTAATAAAAAAAACCCATTAAGTTATGAAGTTTCTTCTTAAAAAAGGTCTTACGAGCCTCAAAATTATTTTACATTTATTATTAAACGAATGTTTCCATTACTTTCGGTTTGGGTTGGTGACCAAAAGGACACGTCTACTATGATTAAAATGGTGCGGCATAGGCAACCGATGTAAATACCCGATTTCTAACTAGGAGATTAAGTAGCTTTATGTTTCAATCTCGAAATCTAAAATAGAAAACATATCAAATAAAGTAAGAAACAAATTACTGTTGTCCTTACCGAATTCTTCAAGAATAAATATCTCGCCCTTCAAGGTAAAACACTTCTTGATACGATTTAGCTCTATAAATGACTGAAATAAATCAAAAGCAAAATAACTAGGCAGTAAAGTGATTAACTACTATACCACTTGTGTGAAGAACAGTCGTACAATTTACCCAATCTTTCAAGCATTTCAATTCTGTTTTCAATTTATGAGTCTGACAAACTTCTCTAATGGATAAATAACCTATAAGATAACATTTGTTATTGGAAGCAAATTCATTTTCTTTTCAATATACTATTTTGTTTTATTCTTTACTGATTACTCTGCTAATGAAACTATCAAAAACAATATCAAGCAAAAGCCGCTCCTATAATGTTATGTCTCCAAAACCCTTTAAGCAACATATTAGAAAAGAAAAAAATCCTCGCCAGCTACAAAAAAGAAAAACATGGTCATTATTCTGATAAAAACCGTTGGCTGATAGCTAAAACTACGATCTCCAAATATGCGTAAGTCATTGGGCGAACGGAGAGTAAAATATAAAATTCACAAGTGGTATTGTATAGAAAACTACCCACAAACTATAGAGATGAAAAAGAACAACCAGCTTAAATCAAATGAGAAATGCAACTGAATAAAAACAAAGCATAAGCAGCATTCAATACCAAAGGTGTAAATAAAAAATATCTGGGGTGGTCACAATCAGAGACTAACCACATGAGTAACAAGGTCACATGACTAGGTCATGTGATCCTGTTCAATCACGTGGGGTTTACAAAACGCACAGTAATAGCATTACCTCAAACTCCTGTACCATAGAGGTTGGCAATAGGTAAAAAAAGAAGAAGAGAAAAGTTAAAATGCCAATTACAAGACAAAATCTAGCTGCCAAGAAATGCGAATTTCTTAATGAAAGAACAACAGAGCTGTGCATGGTTTCACCTTGCTATCATCATCCTGTCCAATATTGGTAGGCTTGCTAGAAATATGCATAACTTGGCAGGGACATTCGTTTGATAATATCAGGGTAGTTCGTACTTTATTTATATTACATCTTAGACATTTATTATACATCTTACAGGCATTTAAATATGGATTGAAGAATACTTAAGCTGAATCAAAAACTCTTTAAACAAATGCTAAGCCCTGTTAAATGAACAACATAAATAACTACAAAAATACATGTTACTATTTCTATTATATAGTGTATAACTAACAAATATGTATGAAAATTAATGATAATCCTCAGAGTTGCATAGAAAAAAAGTGAGAAAAAGTGGCGTTTAATTGTAACTGCTCCGTTCAGCAGGCTGTGAATGTTCGATGCAACTACCCTAATATTATTCTCTACGCTACAAGGCAAGCTACATGCGGTAAGGAACATCTAGGACTATACATACATTAGGTCATACAAATTTTCTAATGATTTCTAATGTATTATATTTTACATTCCTATTATTCTATTCGCAAATGTAATAATGTTTTTTATAGTTACTTGTAGAAATATATACAGAAAGGTCAGAAAGGAACTACCAGACTTGTCATATACTAGTAGTTGTAAAAGTATCTCAAAGATATATGCAAGCGTTTAGTTATGAAGCACAATTTTAAAAATATTTTATGAATAAGATCATTTCATAAACATTTTCGACATTTTCGTACAATTTTGTTTAGTCGAGTCGGCATGCTGTACATAAATGAAAAAGCAATATGATGGCATTTTAATTTAACAGAAGTAGTAAATTTTTAGAAGTGGAGGATGTGAACATGATTTACTTGATCATTTTAGAGGATAGATGAAGAAACAGTTAGGAATATAAATTTTAATACAAATTTAGTTCTGGAGTCCTTTGCGCAAAACATTATTTTTTAGGGATAGTTTATCAATACAACTGGAATTTAATAGCAACAATTACTAATGTCAAAACATTGTTTTAATACATAAACGAACTACCCGTAAAGGTCCTAAAAACGTGCATGCTCGTATAGATGGGCCGTGGGTCTTTTTGTGGCTCTATTTTTCGGTTCTGCGGCATGAAAAATGCTTACCTTAACTCTAAACTCTAAAACATGCAATTTGATCTGCAGAAAAGCATCCCATCGGTGCCATTAAAGAGCACCTGCTCAGACAGCTGACGTCATGCATATACGGTAAACCTATACACTATCATAAACAAACGATGATAGTCACGTGATAATTAAAAGTCAGGCAGCAAAAGGCGACACTTATTGTATTGGTTTTATGTGCCATCTAGCCCAGTAGATAAGGAAGGAATACATTTTGTTTTTAAAAGAAATTCAAATTCAATTCTTTTGGACAATTTGTTCCTCGATTATTAAATAAATTTCATGTTCCTTGTCTTGAACAATATTTTTGACCCATGACAGGAAAAAAAACATTCCTCTTTCTTGCCGAAAGGTGTGTATTATATGTTGAAGCCATGTGTTTAGTAGACAATTTTATTGATGAACACACAGCAATGAAACAGCGGATACGGATTACTGAATTGCCACTTTGCCGACGGTCCATCTGTTGGGTAATAGTGAAAAGCATAGTAAATGGACTGAATAAGGAAAAACTGTTCTTAATAAGAGCCCCAGAGTTCCCGGCGCTTTTAATAGGACATATTTACGGGTAATTATTATGCATGATAGAAGTATTTTTCATGACAGAATGATATCTACTTAAAAGTGAGATAAGAAAGTAACGAAACACATTTTGTCTGATATATTTGATCTGTATGAAACGTTTTTTTTTTCACTTTACTCAATTACACAAACTACATAAACATCCGTATTATGTTCCAAAAGCAAGAAATTAATATAACGAATATGCCAATCAATCAATCAGTTACAAATGTAACCATTGTACAATTATAGTATGGTATAAAATAATTATGTATAAATTATATTACAGCTCGAATTTATCAGACCAAAAATGGGTTATTAAGATGCATGGCAATTTATTAAGATTGGAGTGGCATATTTTCCAGCAAGCAAAGATTCGACAAGTGCCTCATAATGATACACATTTGATCATGTGTAATGAACATGAAAAACACTTATTTACTTAACTAGAAAAGGTCAATCAGTATACGGTAATTCTTAGAGAGTAAAAGCTATACAAATCGAAAATTTCATTACGTATATCTATCGGCTAACGACTTGATATAACACCTAGTGTGTCCATAATCTTTTTAAGTGTGTGAGCTCTGGGTATAAAAACATATTGCAAAACTAGTTTTGGTTCTTCCAACTAATGATAAGAAAAGTAAACGCATTTTGTCTGATGGATTTTATCTACCTATTTACTTTCAAGATGTTTATGATTGTCACAAAATAGTGCCGAGAACAGGTTTACAGAGTAAATATTAAAAAGTAACAGATTTAAGTAGTTTCTTTAAATGCATTCAAAGACTTGAAGAAAAAACATCAACTGTACATCGAGTACATCTAAAATAACAATTCTTCAATTATATCTGTATTATCAATTGATAAAACATAGCACTGTTATTATAGTAAGTGATTAAAATACTTCCATAGCATTGTTTTTGTGTATTATTTAAAGACAGTTTACCAGACGAAGAGTTGGGAGTCTTTCTTCTTTTTGAAACATTCAATTTGATAAAAAAGGTTCATAAAATTGTTGTTACTAATAAATTGTTATTATAACAGGCCATTCATTAACAACAGATTGTCACGAGTTGAACTTCTGACCCTTGCCGCGTATTTGCAGTGCCTTTTAAGAAGTCAAGTAGATAAAGTGTCTAAAACTGTTAAATGTAGGGCTGAGATTATTACTTGAAAATACACATAAAATATAAGGACTGCAAGACTTTGTTTGCCATCTGGAAAATATGCCCAGTGTAGTATATTTTCTAGCGAGGTCATTCATTTACAACAATCGGAACAAAAGCCATGCTGACGAATAATATGGAGACAAGTCATGCCACACCCTACCTTACTATTCGCTAGGAGTAAACCTATGCCTTCCATACAGACTTGCAGGAGTCCTCCCTGCCCAGATTTCACATCTTGCACGGGAAACTCACCCCCGAGCTCCGGGCCTGAAAAAGTTGGACGGACGACGTAACTCCTCTGCTCATTACTGTTCTGGTTCTGCCTCTTTCATCTGAGCCATCCAGGCAAACGTACCATTATTGTGCACTCCAAAGTACTGGTATAAAGGTACGTCAAACTTACTATCTATGATCCACAACTCATGAAATTGATACGCAGAAAATAGTTCATAACATTTGACACTGTTTAGTTGCAATCTAGAATGGTGATCCATTGCTTCACATTTTGTGTTTCCTTTGTATCAACTTGTATTTAAATATACAAAATTGTACTAGTATTGCAATTGGGTAGAGGATAAATCCACATAGTCTTAATGGCATTAATTTTTCAAACAAACTTGAATTGATTACTTGAAAAAAATGTAATAGTGCAAAGTGAGGATGCTTCTCTTTATGCATATATTTATATATGATAAAGTAAAAGAATTATAGATAGGGGTATAAATTCCGCTTAGGTTTTAATTTGACTTCCTTATGCTTCATATATGGACAATTTGTGCAAATAATTTGCACATCCTAATATCCTTGTCAATGGTATAGAGAGAAAACTTTATTGTATGAACCGCAACGAGCTGCATATTTTCGTTAACCTTTCCTTAACAAAATATATTTAGTTGTTGAAGAATTAATCTTTTTTTTCAACTAGAGTGCTTCACAGAATTTGCTCGGATGCTCTTCTGCGTTCATACCGCATGAACACTCAAGCTTTAAATTAACAAATGTCATACTTGCATAGTGTAAAGTTACTTTCTGCCTTTACATTGTTTTAATTCAAAAGAACTCTGGAGAGCACAATGTTCTCTGTTAGCCAACTCAGTCTCACTATTGTAGCTAAGACATAAAACATTTCAACACATGCAACGGTAAACGTGCAACATTTCAAGAAAAAACATCCCATAGTTTTATAACTTATTCTGGACAAATATAATAAATTATATGTGTGCCTTCTAAAAATATATACTTTATATAAATGAGGATAAATTATGGAAAAAGAATCAAAACTAATATACTTCGAAAAATAAACGTATTTAAACAAAAGCTAAAATGCAAAAGGTAACAGTTATTCTGTATGTACGCTGCAACGCAATAAACTATTTGCAGTGATGAATGAAACATACTGGATGTGAAATTAGAAAAAAACTTTAACTATAGAATGGCAATGTTCACTTACTCAAAATTTGCACTACAAAGTTGTGAATGTGACAACCAAAGTGAGCAAAACCAAAGGTGGGTTGGTATAATATGTTCAGTTATGTCAAATAAAAATATACTTTGTTGGTTTTGTGCACCAACAAAGCTACTTTGCCTTGCATGCAAAAAGAACATTTCAATAAAGTAAGTTTGTTGATGCGGTCAAGTGAACATTTCCATTCTAGATAAAATGTTGTCATAATTTCCAGTTATACAGAGACTGAGAACGGTAGTATTTAGTTTACATAATCTTAGCCATGTTGAAGACCTTTTTTATACAAAGGTTGTAGTACATTTTTCTAGTCAGTGTTGATTTCATTCACACATTTTATATAACTGAATTATTAATCAATTATGAGTTTTTAGACCGCATTATATATGCCAGGATCCTACTCTCGTTTGTTTAGTTGATTTTAGGTGGTCCCTAATATAGCTTTTTGTTCTACAACGTATAGAAACGAGGTGGCTATTCTTACAAAAATTATGTTTAAACTTTTTCCTACTGAGCTTGTTTCTGCAGTTTTTCACATAAGTATCGTTTTCTATTCTTTCACAAAATACACTGTAACATGTATGTATAAACACTTTGGCTTACTCTTTATAAACGTTTCGGCATAAAGGATTACTGATCAGAGAATTGTAACCGTGTATTTAAGAGCTGTAAACGTAAAAAATATTAAATGATTGGTGAATGCTAAAAGATTTACTGAGACTTACTTGCGTCTCATAAGGTAGAAATACCGTGTTTGCTGCAACTTTCAAATTCAACTCAGTATCCTTCATACGAACAATTGTTTTTGTCATTTATTGATTCTGTTTGGTATATTTAAAAAGTAGTATTAGTTGTGGTAAATCTTATTTGGGAGTAAGAGTGTATCTTTAATGTAAGGATATATAACAGTGACTCTAAAATGAAGTTTGGATATTTGAACCATATTTGTTTGCATCAACATTTTGATAAACGTATCGAGCCTTAAACGCCAATAAAGAGTAAACCGAAGAATTTATACAGTAACATATTCTTATGGGAATAAGAATAGCGATTGTAATTATCCCAAGCATCATTTCTTAAAGGTTTGTCAATGATTGTGTATTAAAGCACTAATATCTCATTACAATGGGAATGTGAAAAGCCTCCAAGTAAGACGATTTAATGGGGGAAAATGACCACTAAATTTTGTTTTTGTTTTACTAATGTTTGTTCATGAGATGTTTTCCCTCTCCGAGACATATCAAACAATGGACATCATGAAGCTAGGTGGGTGAAGAAACTGAAAATATTCACAATAAAACAGCTTGAAAATAATATAACAGTACACATTCAAACAATATTGCTTTAAGTAAGATACAATGTGGTAAAATTGAAATAAAGGCTGTGGAAATAATTTATTTAAGTATATAAGGGTTCATGACAATGAAAAAATGGACACAAACAGAGATAGGTCTTATTGTAAGTATGATCAAAGCACAGATTATGACGCCTTTAAACAAACTGAAGCAGCATTACATAACCTATGGTTTAAAGTGTTTTAAAGGTCATTGGCCTAATGTAATTTAATGTTCTTTCCCAGGTAAAACATTAATTTTTGATATTATCACTTCTGATAATTTCAAATGTAGTATTACTATTTACTACAGACCCATATCTGCTTTACGCAATTCACTTATTAAAAACCAATTGGAGCACCTCCGCCATATTCCTTCGAAGCAACCATATATTTATAGGGACGGTTAACAATGTCCGAATTCTTTACATTTAACAACCATGCATATAAATCGTCAATAAGTTTAATTAGGTAGTTTAGTCTAAAGACTTTACTCTCAAGAATCTTAATAATTTATGCGACAAAATAATTCATTGGAAATAAATTTGAAGTAAAAATTACACATTAAAAACAGTAATTCATATTATTATCATTATCAATTCTATGAACGACCTTTACAAATGCAATGGCATACATCTGAGGTTCGATGAAGGCGGAGATGGTCAAGGTTATCCGATTGATTAAAAATGTGCGAAGAAACATTTGGAGAGGTGGGAATTCCATTGGCTTCTTAATGTAATGTTACATAAAACTTTTTCGCTTAAACACTCTTCATTTGTAAACAATGTTTTTAGAGGATTAAGATCAAGAAACATTTAAAAGCAAGGTTCTAAGAACGACCATGACAGCACATTACTCTATATTCCACTTACCTTTTATAGGTTTTCCCCAATCAGCTAATACAATAATTCACAATTTAAGTTTCTAACAATTCTTAACATAACGGAGCGTTCAGAATGGATGACGACAATGGAATTGATAGTTATCTGTAATGATTTTCTTCAAGGGCTGCATGTGTGCTTTAAATGATTTAAGGGTGTATTAAAAATCAGAACTTAAGTACCTTCGGGTATTAATCCTATAGGAAAAAATAAATATTTAGCCTTGCAAATCGAATATCTTGAAAGTTTATAAATACCAAGAATCCTTTCCAATGCAACGTTCGACTGTTTATGTAAACTTTAAACCTTAGCCTCACTGTTCAACACAACCAGGATTGAATTAACTGACTCGCTGGGCAACGAGTTGTAGTCATGAAAGGTTTAACACATCTAAACAACTGATTTGTTGGGCATTAAATAGTAGTCATAATCCATATAACTCATGCGTTGGGCTTTGAGTTATAGTCCCCTAATGTCTTACAAATCCAAAAAATTGATGCGTTTGGCTTTGAGTTATAGTCCCCTAAGGTTTTACAATTCCAAATAACTGATGTGTTGGGTAATAAATTGTTGTCATCTAATGTTTGTTGGTTTGTTTGTCACTAGCAAAATTTAACCAAAGGAAATGATGAGACAAAGTAGCGCAATTTCATTAACCTCAGCTGTTCGTGTATATAACATCTTACCAGGAACAGTTTACCTTGACCCAAGGAGATAATCAATTCTATTGCATTTTGTTCATAGCTGTATAACTTGGGTTTGCAATTCAGCTTAGCAAATTGCAGAAATTAAAGAACAGACAAGCACCAGACAACACTCATTTGTTTTTCTGAGTTGGTCAAGGGGCTTAACTGGACATTGGTTTAAGCCAAAGTTACGAGCCTTGCTACTAACATTCATATTATCAATAGTATCATGTGAACTATGTCTCATTAAAATATCTCTTATCTGCTTCGAAGTTATGGACAAAGGCAAAAGATGTTTATGTGTAAGAACCACTCTTGACGACACAAAAGCTAAATTGGCAATCCTTTCACCCTTCCCTTCGAAAAACCAAATATGCTAACAAAACCCATGTACTAGACACAAAAGATTAAATTTGACCTTGGGCAAGTATATAGGTCACAAACCAGTATATAGACCAGTGTTCAGAATTTTGATTGACAGAAATAGAAAAAGAAGGCAGTCATACTGACATTTTGGAATTGCACATAGGAATGGCAATGGTGTAATCAAGGCTAAGACAATAATTTGAACAATAGAAAATTAACATGTCAATTCCATCTGTATGCCAACATCTTAATTCAGATAAGCTTTTACAGTGTAGATCCCATTCCATTATTGAACTCTTTTTGTACAAGATTACATTTCTATATAAAGATAATAGTTCTGTTCACATGAAGGTTATATTTTTTACATGATAAGGATTATATTACTTTTCTTGTAGCTGTGTAAGACAGAAAACAATCCATCTGTTTCTTTATTTAATGTAACTTATAGTTTTGCCCCTTTTACCTTTCAATGTGCATACATGTAAACTAGAAAAAAGCAAATAACAGTATATTTCTGTTACAGTATAAGATAACACTATTAGAGAAAATGTGTGTACCACAATGAAAACGGTCACAATGTTGTTCCAGAATATATGATAGCATTTCTGTATTTCAATCCAAGAATGAGGTCACATTTACAACTGTAACAAGAAATGGACAAAATCCCTCAACCTAATTTTTGCATATATATATATATATATATATATGTGTGTTGGGATAAAAAATGGCATTGATGAATTATACCAGTTGTTGTTATTTCATACATTTTATTCTGCCCACAAGCGACATCAAAGACAGTATTTATTTATTGGGGGAGGCGGAGGGGGAGTCAACCACATACACAAGCATTGGTGGGTGGATTTTGTCCATTCTGGAAGGGATTTCTCCTACACCTTTATGTTATAACAAAGAACAAGTTAGAAGGCAAACACAGCTTTGTAACATTGAAAAGCTCTATGTATGGGGAAATGAAGCAGTGTTCCACAATACACACAGCCACAGAGAACCAAGAGAGAAAGTTTGCTTGAACTGTGGAAATATGATTAGAAAATGATAATGTGATATTTTTAACAGTGATACATTCTTTAAAGATATACCTACATACCTTATATTACTTGCATGAAATATTAGTAAGGTATGTCCTCTTCTAAATAATGATATTATCGACAAGCCTAAAGAATCATGGTATGAGCAAAATGATGCAAGAATGGTGTCTATTTTTGTTTACGTTGGTAACTTCTTACAATGTATCCTTACAAGATGTGCGTAGTTACCATTGAGTCCACTTAAAAAAGGTACAGCACCAAATTTGGTCTTTATAGAAGATGAAATGATTTCAGAATAACAATGATAACTTTAATATAACAACTAAACTAAACCATGCCTCTCAGATTATGTAAATATCCCGCAATTTAACACACTCTATATTTAGAATAGTTGAACATTTTTATCAAACAGATGGATACATTATCTATTCACAATGCATTGTTCCTGGATCTTATTTTTAATTCAAAGTATATGCTATACATGAATTTAATGATGCAATCAATCACAACAAGCAGCCTTAGCAGTGTGCTAAGTGTACTCAAAAAGGTGAAAACCTTTTTTACTTGCCAAGGTTTACAAATGGAAATACAATCCATAACTAATGACATATTTCAAAATTGCTGATATAAGCTAACATATAATAAAATAATTTATCTACATAATGAAAGAAATTCAAAGCTAATACCTTAAAACACATATAGGCCAGCAAATGTACTCATTTATATAAGAGACTGAGAGGCATGCTGTAGCCTGTCGTTAATGGTGGGTAAGGTAAGCTTACCTGGGATTTTACTATTGTTTCTCATGGCAGCCTTTTCCATAGCTTCTTTAACACAGAAGTAAAGCTCACGACACTGCAGAGTCAAATAAATTGTGTTATATTCAATTTGTTATTTTTTTAATGTGTTAACAAAACTGGTTCATAATAAAATGACACAGAGACAATGAATAATGCACTATTTAGCAAAAATTCATTTAAATGAAAAATTATTAGTCAAAAAAGATACATTGAGCAATGTTAGACCGTCATCACAACTAGTAGAGGTGAATTGAATTTAAAAACTGTAAAACTGATAATTGTAATTCTGTTATATTCTGCTCAACCCCATACATGTACATGTTGTACTAAGAAGCTTATATATCAAAGTAATTCCATTTTCTTTCCACAAAACTTGATTGAATGGCCCCCAATATAACAGTCAATTACATAACAGACAGATATTACTTCTGCTCAACTGCACAGGCTTTTTCTTTATCCATGACACTTAACACTTTTAACTTTGACAACCATTATAGAGACCATGAGTTATGATGTTAAGAACCTACCTTCTTTGTGTAGAACTGGTTGAGCTGGACCTTATCACCCATCTTCCTCCACAGACAGAGGACCTTTGTCTTGGGGCAGTAAGTCATGTTCACCAGTTTCTCGTACCACCAGCGGTCACAGATGGAACCCGTGACACTCCGTAGGATGATGCAGTCATCACACACCTGTAATAAAAATAAAGATTAAATCTCCAACTCTCAAAATAAATGTTTCTGTTGCATACATAAACTATCACATGTGGCCCCTGTGATACTCTGTATGATGAAAGAGTAATCGCACATCTGAGGTAAACCTCCAATTCAGCAACACAGTGAGAATCATGGTTTCAAAGTCAAATGGAAGTCTCTGTACCACCATCAGTCACAGAAACCTCCTCCAATACTCTACACACGATTATATAATCATCACAAACAAACAGCAATATTATGCGAAAAATTCTACTCTAGCCCCGTTTCTAATTTCGTCAAGATCCAGTATTTAGCAAAAGCTACATTTTTTGTTACTTTTAATATCTTATTCATTTTTTGAATTTGTTTGCAGGAATGATCAAGTAAATATAAGTATCTGTGTGATATCTACATTATTATAGTAAGCTACGTTGCTCCTAAAAATCAGTATTTCTTCATAAGACTTATTTGGTTTGTTTTTTCTGCAAACACTTTCATACACAACTGAAACCCTTACACAGATTAGGGTTATTCTTTTATTTATCAGGAGTTAAAACCTCAAAAACCATTATTAAAAAAAGTTTGAAAATGCACTTTTTTGGTAATTGAAGGACCATAATTCTCCTACTATGTGTTGCTGCCAACAACTCGTCAGGTGTTCATCATCTCACAAACATTGCCCTAGGATTTCATGACATTAGGTCAAATAGTTTTGCAGTTTTGATTGACACAAGTTTGCATAATACTTACGGTTGGAATCATAGATGGATGGACAGAAGGATGCATGGGCACAAAAACTGACAAGGGCAAATTTATATACATCCAGCCCCTAAAAGTGGGGGCATTGATAATTTCCCCACTGTAGTGCATACCTTCATCAAGAACTTGTCTCCCTTGCTGTCCGAATGGACATTAAACCACTGTTAAACTGCATAAACTGACACCCTATTGGACACAGGTCAAAGAGCACAAACATTTACTTTAACATTATCGCCCTTTTTAGTTGTGTATACCTCCATAAAGAGCATATCTCCCTTATTGTCACTGCCCCAATGCACTGTGAACGACTGTTTCTGCATAAACCTACTCCCCATAGGACGCAGGTCAATGTCATTCCCGTGCTGAAATTGAACAAGACAGAAATGATAGTCAGCTGATGCATTTTTATGAAGAACAGTAAATGTCTGGCATAATCTTATATACAAAGAAGAAGATTTATTTGTTTTTATATACTTATGAGGACATGTAATTTTGCAATTTGGTTCTGACATAGCAAGATACCATTGTCGATGACATACATGACTTCAACCTTTCAGAACATGCAATAACACAACAATTTTCTTTTCCATAACCAGAAAAGGAAACAATGCAAAGGTAACAATGGTAAGTACAAATATCACATTTAATTGATACGTCATAAAATGACCACACTGTTAAACTAAATCTAATATTTGAAAATAATTCACCATACCAGTGTTTCAATCTTGTCCAATAGATTATTGATCTCCTGACTGTAGGCGAGCCCGATGTGAGACTTCCCGAGGAGGCGGCGTATTTTCTTCTTAATCTCAGTCTTATGTATGCGAGTCATTATCATGAAGCTAACAAGGTTATAAAGCAGGACAGACAACAGTCGATCTTCGTCGTGTTCAAGGCGCTTCCTATCTCCCGGCCCCAAAGAGTTGTACCTGAAAATAATATCAAGGTAGTATTGCCAACATTACAAAATGATATGACATTGAAGTAAATCAGATATATGAATTTATGATCCTATACATTTTGTTTAAAAACCTTGAAAAAACAGCAATGGACAATAAGGAAGAGTGACTAAAGATAATACGGAGCATAGTAAACCTTGTAAGCTAGAACATTGTCACAATGGTATATTTCCATAATGATGTTGGTAAGAGTAGTAACATGTTACATCCAATGAGGATCCTTCCAACCTAAGGCAATCATTCTAGACAGATAACACCACCCTAATCATCCGTGTAGATACCCCTCATATCTGTCCAGCATATCAGCCAGTCCTTGTCCATGCCTAAAATACCCTTCTCTACACAGGGCTTAAGCATCTAGACACTTATTTTTCCAGAGCTGGCCATCAACAAGGCAATGTTCTGTAAACTACCCTACATGTCATTATTCTGTCTGCCCCTCTAGCTGTCTGTCAGCTGGTCCCTGGTACTTGCCTATAATATCCTTCTCCCAAAAGGCAATAGCATCTTGATACACTTCATCCAAAAACTCTCAATATATCAGGTTCTTTAAATATGTCTCCCACCATTCTTTTGACCCCACTACCTGTTCATCATGTCAGCTGGTTATAATATCCTTTTCCATGGCAACAACATCTAGATACTTATTGTCCCTAAACTATCAATCAACTTATCAAGATTCTGTAAACCCCACCTACCTGCAACTTTTCTGTAAACTCCACTTACTTGTCCATTATGTCAGCTGGTCCCTGTTCCACCCTTTCCAGGGCTATGGCATTAAGATACTAAACTTTCCGAAATTCTGTAAACCCCACCTACAGTTAACACCACATACCTGTCCATCATGTCAGCTGGTCCCTGGTCCATGCCTATAATATCTCTTTCCTGGGCTACAGCATCTAGATACACATCTTCCCAGAACTGCATCTGGTCCCAGAGTCGACTGCGCTCCTTGCCTGGAATTTTTTTTTATCATAGTTTTTAAATACATTTTGTAGAAATATATGTACCAATTGCTACTTGTTTGTCTGACCATTTCAAGGTGGTAACCCTAACATTTATTTATGAAGATATTTAAAGCATATGAGATCTGTGTTCATTGTATTGCTATGTGTATTTCTAATGGTGTTTCTGGAAGACTATGATTTTTTGTGTGCTCTAAACAGGGTCATAGTTACATGTTTGGCTACTCTAATCTCCATTCTATTCTAAACCTTGTGACTTAATAGAGGGCAATATTTAAATGTATGGATGCTAACCTAGTCACTGTAGTTTCAATTGTGTTCTTAACAGTGGGACTCTATAAACAGGGTCGTAGCTTAGTGTATTGATGCTGGGTTTCACCCTGTAGTTTCCATTGTATTCCTAACCTTGTGCCTCTTAACAGGGTCATAGTTAATTGTTTGGATGCTGGGCCTGTCCTGTAGTTTCCATTGTAGTCCTAACCTTGTGCCTCTAAACAGGGTCATAGTTAATTGTTTGGATGCTGGGCCTGTCCTGTAGTTTCCATTGTATTCCTAACCTTGTGCCTCTTAACAGGGTCATAGTTAATTGTTTGGATGCTGGGCCTGTCCTGTAGTTTCCATTGTATTCCTAACCTTGTGCCTCTAAACTGGGTCATAGTTAATTGTTTGGATGCTGGGCCTGTCCCTGTACTTTCCATTGTATTCCTAACCTTGTGCCTCTAAACAGGGTCATAGTAAATTGTGTGGATGCTGGGGCTGTCCTGTAGTTTCCATTGTATTCCTAACCTTGTGCCTCTAAACAGGGTCATAGTTAATTGTGTGGATGCTGGGGCTGTCCTGTAGTTTCCATTGTATTCCTAACCTTGTGCCTCTAAACAGGGTCATAGTAAATTGTGTGGATGCTGGGGCTGTCCTGTAGTTTCCATTGTATTCCTAACCTTGTGCCTCTAAGCAGGGTCATAGTTAAATGTTTGGATGCTGGGCCTGTCCCTGTAGTTTCCATTGTAGTCCTAAACCTTGTGGATCTAAACAGGGTTATAGTTATATTTGTAGCTACCGGTCTTATTCCAATTGTTATTATTTTATTATCAATTAATTGGATGATACATGTATTTCAAAGTCTGCCGTCATACACCATAAACAAGAGTGCTGCGAATCAAATGCTGATCGATCGTCTGTTTGTTTTAAGTTTAGACCTGAACTCGACAATTATTAAAGCCAGAGTTATACATGTGTATAAATAATTGTCTCTAGAAACAACTATACAATTTCAATATCTTAAACAGCTGTCGAGTTATAACCAAGGTTCATCTTTTTGAACTAAGACAACAACAGAACCATGCAAAGCTTTCAC
The DNA here is from genome assembly GCF_026914265.1 of Mya arenaria. Classification (NCBI taxonomy): domain Eukaryota; kingdom Metazoa; phylum Mollusca; class Bivalvia; order Myida; family Myidae; genus Mya; species Mya arenaria. The sequence continues at coordinate 4,135,541 of NC_069125.1, read as the reverse complement.
ATAATACCTGTTGGTTGTCCAGTTAGCACACTGGCTTCCACCAAGTCAACCCGGGTTTGACTCCCAGTCCAAGACCACACTCTTGCACAACATCGCGCTAACGAGAGTGATTTAATAAAAGTTTCTAATATCCCTTCTTTTGTTCCCTCCAAAACAAAATGAGCTGAAAATCATTACATTTCTCAAAAAAACACACCAATCTTTCATATAAAAGATTAGATTTAACATTTATAACATAAAAAGTACCATCTTACCAATAAGCCCCTCAAACAGGTATGTCTTCGTAACTTCTGGGCTCCCAGGTATGGGCGATGTGGAGATCATTTGCCCGTCCCGATATCGCGAGCCCGTGCTCAGACTACTTTTATTGCTGTACAGACTTGAGGAGCGGCCTTTCTTAACACTTGCCTTGCCCTGGAGATGGTTAAATGGAATAAAAAGTAAATACTGTTTTTACATTACATTTTTATCATCATAATATGACATAGTACATGCTGGTCTGATAACAAAAGCTCTTAATTGAGATTTCAAAACATGCATCAAAGATAATATTAATAGGGTAAATATTAGCTTAAACACTGGTAATTAACCATGTGAATTATATATTTTATAAACTATTAAACAATTGTGATGTAGTAATAACCAGTGCTTATCATTGAGGCAGCTCTGTGCCGTGATTTAAAAACCTTGGGCCATGATTACGACCTGAGTCTCAAGTCTAAGTTAAGACTCAAGTAGCAACACTGCAAATCTTCATTTCATTGTAATTTTCCTTCTAGTTAAGTACTGATGATGAAATATGCTGAATTTCAGTACTATTTGAAATAGTACAATTTATTGCATTTTTTTATAGGAATAAATTTGATTAACTGTTTTTTGAGTCTGAGTCAAGAATGAGACTTGAGACTGTTTATAATCCAGGGGCAGTGATTAGGAACAGTCTTAACTCTGACTTCAGACTCAAGACTCAATATGGCAAAACTTAATTTTATTGTACATTTCCTTCTAGCAAAAAGCATTGATGGTGAAATTTGCTAAAATATATTACTATTTCAATGTTTTACTATTATTTACATATTTTTTTGTAAAAGAAATGTAATTTAATAAGATTTTATGTTCCTTCATAAAAAAAAAAACTTTTCTTAGTCTGAGTCTAGCTGAGAGGTTCATTTATCAAAAGACTTTCTTTTACAAAAACACTTTTGATTTAAACAATTGCATGCAAATCAAATACATGCAATTCAAAACTTTATCTTAGTAATTCCTATTTTAGAACTTGCACAACTTCATGACTCTTGTTCAGTCATAAGTCTATTATTAAAAATGATGGTATCTGAATAATGATCCCTTAAGACAAACCACCACCTATACGGGGACATTTTGCTGGTGTAATCCTCCTCCAAGTCAAAATATTTGAAAATGGTTGAACAAAATAGTTAACTGTATATAGAAATCAACAAAACAGGTAGAATGAACACAATAATACTGTTTACTGTACATATAATGATAAATTTTAAAATCATGTCTTTAAGAAATGCAACGAAACAACAGTTTTTACATTGGGGAATATAACAAGGCTTTATAACCAGGGTACTTTTTCAATGGATTATACACGGAGATCAAGCAGAAGCCATTATTTTTACCCTATTTTCTACAACACAAAGCCACACCCCTTCCCTACCCCCTTCATGATGCAGTTGATGGCAGTCACACATCCAATACTAGTAACGCTGCAATGGGACTAAATCGAGCTTTTAATATGGGCAACCAGAAATTATAGCCATTAAATTTCTTGTATAATCTAGGAAAATGTAGCAGTCTAAAGAAATTGGGTGAAAACCATTTTTCTATGTAAATTACAGTGACCTTGACCCCAATACCCTCAAAAGCAATCCAAAGCTAGCTCTTTACATAAGCTACCTACAAACCAACATTCAATGTTAGCTAAGGTTATTTGGCGGAAACCAATGTTTGAAACCCACCTGCCAGCGCAGCGACATCACCATTCTAAATAAACCGGTTTTCGTTGAAAACCTGGTTAAAAATGTCTCTCATTCAGACTGCTAGATGATCTAGTATATGGCATGCTTTGTAACACGGGGCAAGAGGAAACAATACTCAAGGGTGAAAATAAATGTAAACAAACCGAGACAGACTCAGTTTCAGAATCTGACACAAATCCCCGAATAGAGTGGTGGTTTATCCGAGACCTCCGGCGGCCCTTTTCATCCAGAGCCTTGTCGGACGAGACACTTATCAGCGTACTTGCCTCTGACACATCAGAATCTATGCTGCTCACGCGTTGGTCTAGGTGGCTCTTCATAAGACCCTTGTTTTTTACAAACTCCAACATGACGTCACGATCTGAGGATGGCGACGACAAATGGGTTGGCCCAGAGTGCTGATGATGAAGCTGTTGTAGTGGATGATGTTGGTGGCGACTCTCATCAGCAGACCCAGTGATAATGATGTCACATTTCTGACCACTTGGTATATTCCGGTTCATATCAGGCCCCTTTACAGTATGGCCAGGGTTCAGTTTGTATGGGTGCTCCTCCAGTGAACTTCCAACCATCTCTATATTTTCAAACTCATCCCCATTTACAATTACTGGTGAACCTGCAATTTAATATTTATGACTTTGATATCATGAAATAACATTTAGTTTATACTTTTTATTTAATATGACCAGTGTAATAATAATGTGATGTCATAAATAAAATGCATTTTTAACTTTCATGCATTATCTGGAGATTTTTTTCATTTAGAGCTACAACATAAAATTAGTATTTTGGATTGGAATATAAAAATCATGTAAGCAATTTGGTATTTCTTCAAACATTCCAAGGCTGGATTTTATCAAATTTTTAAAACTTATTTTATCAATTCAAAATTGAATGACGAGACTCAATCGATATCTTCTATATACAAAGCGTATCATGAATGGTACTTGCTATTATAAATTATGACAATTCAATGGTATTTGTACCATTCAGAAGTGTTTTCACATTTAGTAAAGGTAATATCATAATAATTATAATAATCATACTTATCATACATTATTTTTACCAAGATGAATAAATATTTAAGTTGTTAATATAAGGATTGATTGTATTTTTAGTGTGTTGACATGCTGAATGAATCCAGAAGAGCATGCTAATAAGCAGCAATTTTTTAAAGATCTACTGGCCCCTGAAGGGTATGTGAAATAAGATAAAATAAAGTATCAATATCATAATGCAGACGTTTAAAATTGTTTCTCTTTTAGGTATTAAAAGGTAATTTACAAAGCACTACATGTACACATTGTGCAAGCATTGGCATTTTAGAGCCCAACAATAGCAAAATGATTTCAATGAGTGTTTTATAACTTCCAGATTAATTTAAAATATTTGGAGATAAAAACATGCTTATAATCAAGTTAGTGTAGTAAGAATACTATATAATAAAAATTCATTGAAGAATGATGATAAATCCATGCAATATCACACTAGGATTCTAGAATCCATGCAATATCACACTGTGATTCTAGAATCCATGCAATATCACACTAGGATTCTAGAATCAATGAAATATCACACAAGGATTCTAGAATCAATGAAATATCACAGTTACTAAGGATTCTAGGTTTCATGCAATAAGACACTAGGATTCTAAAATCCATGCAATATCACACTAGGATTCTAGAATCCATGCAATATCACACTGTGATTCAAGAATCCATGCAATATCACACAAGGATTCTAGAATCAATGAAATATCACAGTTACTAAGGATTCTAGGTTTCATGCAATAAGACACTAGGATTCTAAAATCCATGCAATATCACACTAGGATCTAAGAATCCATGGAATATTACACTAGAATCTTAGAATCTACAACACCCTAGGATTCTAGAATCCATGCAATTTCACACTAAGGTTTGAGAATTCATGCAATATCGCACTAGGATTCTAGAATCCATGCAATATCACACTAGGATCTTGGAATCCATGCAATAACACACTTTTTAAGGATTCTAGAATCCATGCAATATCACACTAGGGTCTTAGAATCCATGAACATCACACTAGGATTCTAGAATCCATGCAATATCACACTAGGGTCTTAGAATTTTTATGTAAATGATGCAATATTAAAATACTCTACAGTACCACCTTATAGTTTAAAAATTATTAATGCATGGATGTCATAATTCAAAGTATTACAGTGATACAAATGGGATACAATCTGCAATAAGGGGCCACAGGTGAAAATAATAAAACTTGAGAAATCACTTTATTTTGTTTACATTCTGATTTTTTAAGCATGACAATAGTTTTATTTTTACTGTCAAGTAACTGAGAGACAATTAAAATACAAAAATCACCCATATGAAATCAATGAGACAAAAATAAATATCATTTTCTCTTGTGGTCTGGTTTTCGCAGATTGAGTCACAGATGCAAACAACAAAAGCAAAGGCAAAGAGGTGATTACAGCAAAAACAGGGTTACCTAACTGCTGTGTACTATCGGGCGACTGCCCTGACTTTATTCCGTTGGGCAGTAGTTGGCTGGAATTGGCTTTACCAAAATAACCTGCACAGGGAGGATAGGGTAGTGGTTTTTATTAAAGCTCCATGCACACACATAACATAAATTTACAACTAAAAACGGGTTATATCAGAAATTAGTAGCTTAGTAACATAAGTTTGACACTCTGTTAAAGTTAATACATATTTTTTTACAAATAAATGTCTAAATGACAAAACTACAGGTATGAACACATACAACGAATCTCTACTTTATTATGTTCTAATATTTTTAAGACTTCTTTCATGCTCTATATTGCCATAAAAAATGTTTTAAATACCATGTAAACAACTGTTAAAGAAAATTTAGACCTTAGTATACATCTATTGGAGAAAGGCTTGAATAGAACACTGTTTGAAAGGGTTAAAAAGCAAAAAAGAACAACCCCACAAAAATTGTCATCATGCACTAAAAATGAATATGATGCTTTAAAAGAGAGAAACAATTAGTTGGTTACAATCAAAAATGGTGTGTTAATTACCAAGGGCAGCAACTGTGTGTTCCTCATTGAGACTCTGTGAGTCAGGATTTCTGGGTGAGTGATCCCCCTTGATGGAAAGACTCTCCTGACTTCCATATGGGGAGTTTAGCTATAAAACAGTTAGTAAACATGCGTCATACGGCCTCGGTAGTTAGTCAGCAAACCACACAAAGCTCAAATCCAGCAAATGCATTTTTGTGTAAAACAAGAGTGTTCCCAATTGTCTAGCTATTGCATGTAGCCAACTTCTATGTTTATCAATCATGCATGATACATATTCAAAAGGTTCATTATAATACAAGAAATAGGAGAACATTACGTTTAACATAAAAATAATATCTTACTCTTTAATATTGCAATGTCACTTAATTTACTTGATCATACACCTTAGATGACATTTCAAGCAACTTTCGGTGCACAAATTAAGATCAGTGAATTCAAACATTAATCAACCAAAACACACAATTAATCCCACTAACTACTATAAAAAGTCAATCAAAATCACCCTCAAATCACCAATTCTCAATTATCACCCAAATATAACTTGACTTACCTCTGGTGTTATGGAAGTGTCACTTTTACTCGAGCTTGTTCGTTCACGCGCCCAGTGGTGGGTGTGGGCAATTTCTAGAACCATGTAGGCACTCGCCATCCCCCCAATACCGTAATTCTGGAAGGTGGTCTCCAAACCATGAACAAACGCCTTCAGTAGTGATAGCATGCCTTTGTACACTGGCTTTGTCACTGGCTGAAATTCAAGTTTATGTCTTGTTCACAAGCAGGTTAATGTTGATGTTAAGCATATATATATATATAAATATATGAATATATGCGAAAACTCATATAAGTCAATAACGTCAACATTGTCACAAAAAGTATTCTGACTTAACAATTCAGGCATTCAACTTATCATACAGACAAATTTTCCACATGACCTTAAGTAGCTATGTTTTATGTATTTTATATAACAACTTGGTTGAAGACCAGTTTTTCACAATCAATGGATAAAAACTTTCAATAAATCCATATAAACATCCTACAAATACATCCCTTGTTGACTTTTTTCTTAATTTTGAATCTTACGAAAAGTCACACCATAAGATAAGCGATTTATTTTCATAAAAATCATAAGCATAATCTAACACAAAGTGAACACTTATTCTTACCACATCCTCAATATGTGTATCATCATCGCTTAGTTTTTTGTCAAGGTTCTTGTTAAGTCTGGAGACCATGAAGTTGCGATAATTCTCATCCTCAAGAAGTTTCTTTACGCGGCCCATCTTAAGCCAGCTTATACCCTGTCCCTCCAGCACACTGGCTACAACTTCCTTCAGGAACTGCTGATTTTCACTGAAATGCAAGAGCAACAAAGATTCATGTCAAGTTTTCCATAACCTATGAAATCAGATATCTGTATCTTGCCTTGCATATAGCTATTTCTGGTATTATAAACCCAGTGTGGTGGACCTCATTAGAGGGCAGCCTTATTTTTGCCAGATATTTTACAACTATTTGGTCAAATATATTTTTTATTACCTAAACTACATAATTTTAAGCTTTTATTTGTTTTCATTTAAAGCAATGGAAATTCGAGAGAGTTTGAAGCTGTTACTTCAACTGTTGCTGATAACTTTCTGGTTATTATGTATATCATCAACATTTTCTAATAATTAACTTACCTGTTAGACGAACCCTTGGTCTCAGCCTTCTGTTTCTCAGCTGTCTTAGGCTTTCTGTTTGTTGCATGTTTGACGAGCCCTGATTTTTCCACAAGGGCTTTCCTGTTGCCAAGGGGAGCGAAGGGTTTGGGCGCCGGTTTCACGTGGGTTTGCGGGGTGGGGACACTGGCAGGGGTCACTGCAGTAGGAGTCTGGCTTGGGCTGGTGGGATTCTTGGCCCCTAAAAATGTAAAGTATGGTAATAATCTAAATGAATCATTTCTAATTTTGATAAAAAAAATCTAAGAAAGCATTACAATGTGTTATATCTCTTTAAATGTGATTAAAAGACTATTATATGGGCTAAAAGCCGCTATTTACCAACTACAATAATTCAATTTGTTCTGAGTCGAATAGCACTTTTTTTCTTAATCATGGCTTCATTCTTTGGACCATGTTCAAAATCTTAACATGTATACTGTTGTTTAAGTAGGCAATCAAGTTAAGTTATAGATATGAACAAGTTCAAAATCATTCACCAGTTCATTGAATGAGGGATGACAAGGCATTACCACTAAAATTTAAGTGGTATTCATTCCTTGACCAATATCTATGCAGTTTAATATGATAAATATAACAAAAATAACAAACATTATTTTCTTTTTCTTTTGAGTTATAAATATTACATAATTGTGACAAATAAATACTGTGACTTACAAATAATCTAGTAACACCACACACTCACACACACACACACACACACCACTAAAATGAAAACTATAAATCTAATTTATCTATAACTCTATGGAACAAAATGAACTAGACAAAGGAAAAAGTAAACAAAAACTATTACACAAGATGTATTGTTCATTTATATAATAAACCCTCCAGAACTGCACAGCAGGACACTCAGATCTGAGATCTGATATACAGCAAGGTTTAAACTAGGCCTTTAACAAGAGCACCAAAGGCTAATGTTCTCATGTTTTCTCAAGTCTAAATTGGGTATAACTCGTTTTACTTTAAGAAAGACTTATGAACCTTCCTACAAATATGCAAATTTTCTCTGGCAACATGTTTTAAGTGTCATTTGAATACCTTGAATGGACTTTGAGTTCTGGCTATGGTTAAAGTGTTTTCATGCTAATGCAGGGGACTGTGAGTGACTGACACCAAGGTTATGACAATATTTTCCTTTCTTTTAAAAAGCAGTCAAAATAAAAATGCATTTCGGCATTCCAAATCTTAATTTCAAAGGAAATTATAGACAAAATATCTACTTCAACCTAAATCTACGTGTTGAATAATTTCAAACAGTGTGAGAGAGAGAATTAACAAGAAGATTGAAGATGCAAAATGACATATATATTTGTTTATTGTTATTGTTATTTGAAAATCAGTTTACTACTAACAGATGATAATAAATATGCACTTTCTGCATTTCTGTTATATTGAATTTTCATATCTGGAAGTATTATATGACGTCCATGGTATGTCAGAGAATAAATAAGTAAGATAAAAACTCTGCTTTATTGCCTATTATCTTATTAAAGTGGGTTAAAACTATTTGGGGGAAGTACTTTTTGAAAGCAGTGGTCCGAATGGGCAAATTCATTAGAAAATATACTTCGAAGACTGTGATTTTATTGCATAAATATCAAAATGTGATGGGGAGTGATTAATATCAAAGAAGAAAATAATTTTCAATAAGTAATAGTGAATAATTTCCAAACATGATCATCTATTTGTAAACTTGTGATAGGTCTACTTGTGTCTACAAAGAAGGGAAATTCTAAAGAGCAAGACACAGTTTTATTACCTGGCTTACTATTTGAAAGTCCTGATTTGCAAATCAACAAAAATAAAAAGTGCAGTACAAAATTATATTATGACAAACTGTCTAGAAAATATTGAGATTCTAATTTGTGTTCATTTACAAATGCAAAGATCAACAGCGTTAAGCTTAGTCCATGCATAATAAACAGAAACAAGAGTGCCATTCAGCAAACATATATGATACAATGTTGTTTTATTGAAGTAAGGGGCACAACTCAATTTATTTCAATTAAATTAGGAGTTATGGTTTCTGGTAATATATGAACAAGTGTTCATGTACCGGTAAATATCTTGAATTTTTTTTTCTGGTTTTGCCAAGGAAGACGTTTTTGCATTACAATGCTGACAATGACACAAAGCTATGACAATATTGCTTTTCTTAAAATAAAAATTAAAATTAAAAACAATAAGCAAATCTAAAGCATTTAATGTGATAAAAGAAATGGACAAATAAAATAACAACATACTAAATAAATTTTCAATTAAATATCTTTACTATTATCTTATCTAATAGTGTGATAAACCACAATCTGCTTCATCATGAACCATAGGATTGATTTCATATCTAGGAGAGATTTCATAATAAGGAGTTATTTCGTGCCGAGGAAAGATTTTGCGCCATACCTAGGATTTCGTATCTAGGAGTATTTTGTACCTAGAAGTGATTTTGTACCTTGGAGTGATTTAGTATATAGGACTGATTTTTATTCCTAAGAGAGATTTCATACCTAGAAGCAATTTTGTACCTTGTATCTAGGAGGAATTTTGTACCTAGGAGAGATTTCATACCTAGGAGCAATTTTGTACCTTGTACTTATGTGCAGTTTTGTACCTAGGAGAGATTTCATACCTAGGAGCAATTTTGTACCATGTAACTATGTGCAATTTAGTACCTAGGAGAGATTTCATACCTAGGAGCAATTTTGTATCAAGGAGAGATTTCATACCTAGGAGCAATTTTGTACCTTGGAGAGAATTTCATACCTAGGAGCAATTTTGTACCTTGTACATATGTGCAATTTTGTACCTAGGAGAGATTTCATACCTAGGAGCAATTTTGTACCTTGTATCTAGGAGGAATTTTGTACCTAGGAGAGATTTCATACCTAGGAGCAATTTTGTACCTTGTATCTAGGAGGAATTTTGTACCTAGGAGAGATTTCATACCTAGGAGCAATTTTGTACCTTGTACTTATGTGCAATTTTGTACCTAGGAGAGATTTCATACCTAGGAGCAATTTTGTACCATGTAACTATGTGCAATTTAGTACCTAGGAGAGATTTCATACATAGGAGCAATTTTGTATCAAGGAGAGATTTCATACATAGGAGCAATTTTGTACCTTGGAGAGAATTTCATACCTAGGAGCAATTTTGTACCTTGTACATATGTGCAATTTTGTACCTTGGAGAGATTTCATACCTAGGAGCAATTTTGTACCTTGTACATATGTGCAATTTTGTACCTAGGAGTGATTTTATACCTAGTAGTTATTTTTATACCTAGGAGAGATGTTAAATAGCAGTACTTCACAATTTAAAATCCTTTCTACCCAATTGTTGCTCAGATCCTGGGTGAAACATCCCCCACATGCACATTCTGTTCAACTATTGAAGCATGCAATCAAATATCGCTGTTGTGTAAGGCTCTAATATTTCAAAAATAATAGAAATAAAATGCTCAAATGTTTGTAATTTTAAACATTGCTGATGAAAAGCACATGTTCAATTCTTATGATCATCTCATTTTACATGAAAACCCTGCTCATAGCATTCTGCAATTAACTATTATTTCCGAGATTCACATTTGTTATGATGCACTTCAAATTACAACTCTTATTGTGTTGCAAAACAGGCCAAGGATAGCAATGGTATCATGTTACACTTGAAAGACCTTGGCATAATGGTGTAAAAAAACGGTTTTATCCATATTGGAGAAACACTTTATAATAATTTAAAATGTGCATGTTACTATCACAATGACCTAGAAGCAACTGTTTTAGAATAAATAGAATTCCCTGATTCAGATGTGTAGCGTTTCACAAGCACCGATAATTATTCTGGTAAAGGTCACATGACCTTGACCTTTGATCCAAAAAATATGGGTCATCTAATGTCCATGAGCAATGTACATATCAAAATTTGAAGACTCTACAAGTTGTCCTCAAGTTATTGATTTGAAATGAAAGTGTGACATGGACGCTTAATGCTACAGTTAGACCATTATGACATATAAAACTGAGAACAAAAGCTTTATGTCATCAGAATGGGAAGTCTAAAACAACAATTTTTATGATATATGCTTAAATTTGAAGGTCAGATAAAAAATTGCCACTTGTAATCCAACGTCTGTGTTTAATTATAAAACTGATAGTTGCCACACAGATTGAGATCAAAGAGATCTTGTGTCTTAAACCTAAATGCAACAACTATAATTGTCTCAATTTCTCTTTGCACTTATTGATTGAGAGCTTGCATCAGGGAAAAATAATAATCTTCCACAACATATCCTCTAAGCTACAGCCTTGAATATTTTCACTACGTACTTACCAAAAAACTCAGACAGCGTGCTGCTAGCATTGTGTGCAAAGTCTGTGAGGTCGTTACTCAGTGTCGAGATTAGGGACGAGGGGCTTGAGCCACGGCCTTCCGGAGGGGCGTGCAAAGAGCCTGGTTTAGTGTCTGTTGGGTCTGACTGCATAGTCTGCAACAAAAGGGTAGTAACCACCTATAAACACACTTTGTTTAAGAACAAAAACATTTGTACTTCTTAAAGCACTGAAATTAACACAACCGCTTTTATTTAGGTAAAAAGACAAAATTTTAATCTCAGCAATCTGTGTCTGCGTCAAAAATTGTTTTTTGGAAGATGAAGTCAAGCATTATGGGTAAACAGCGTGGTCACAATGACAGACTTAAACAAGAGATGTTTGTCAAACATTATGCCCCCCCCCCTGAGCGCCATGTTGTCAGGATTATATGGACAATTGAATGAAATATGCATGGAACGAAATGACAGCTGATTTGTTGCTGTTTTAAGATTATGACCATTAAAGTGTGAGGATAAAGTGTGTTATGACCGTCATGACCTTTGACTCTATGAACTCAAAATCCAGAGTCATCAGCTGGTCACCAGAAACCTAAATGTCAAGTTTGAGGGCCATGGGTGCAGGCATTGTCAAGTTATCACAGGACAAGTTTTTTTTGTTCAAGGTCACTGTGACCTTGACCTTTGACCCGATGACCCCTTAAATCATAAGGGGTCATCTACAAGTCAGATGCAACTCCAAGTAAAGTTTGAAGGCCATGGGTTCAGGCATTGTTGAGTTATCACTCGGACAACCTTTTACCATTCAAGATCACTGTGACCTTGACCTTTGGCTCTATGAATCTACTGGTCAGGCTTAACATCCATGTCAAGTTTAATGATCATAGGTTCAGGCATTGTTGAGATATCAGTGGGGGATGATTTGCTAACTTTTTTGCGTTAAAGGTTACTGTGACATTGACCTTGGCCTGATGACCCCCAAAGTCAATAGGGGTCATCTACTGGGCAGGCCCAACCTTCATGTCAAGTTTGATGACCATAGGTCCAAGAATTGTCGAGTTTGCTTTCAAGGTCACTGTGACCTTGACCTTTGACCCCTAAAATCAATAGGGGTCATCTACTGGTCAGGCCCAACCTCCATGTCAAGTTTGAGGGCCATGGGTGCAGGCATTGTTGAGTTATCACTCGGACAAGCTTTAAAATTATTTTACCATTAAAGGTCACTGTGACCTTAGCCTTTGACCCGATGACCCCCAAAATCAATAGGGGTCATCTACTGGTCAGGCCCAACCTTCATGTGAAGTTTGATGACCATACGTCTAGGAATTGTTGAGTTATCACTCGGACAAGCTTTGGTCTACCGACGGACCGACCGACCGACCGACCGACCGACATACCGACATGCCTGTGCAAAGCAATATACCCCTCTTCTTCGAAGGGGGGCATAATGAATGGCTCTGAATCAACAAAAAGCTATTCACAGCTTTCGCAATAATGGGTGAAAAGAATTGTAAAATGTTTCATTTGTATTGATTTAAGCACCTTATATCCAATGATCTAATGAATATGCATTATTTGTCTACTTGAAGCAAAAATCTACATTTTTTGTACAGATTGATTGTTCAATCATTTTTAAATACGGTAATAATGCCAGTTTATCTAACCTTCAGCCCAGGCCTGTTAGGGTGAAGTGTATTCCCTTTTCTCGCTGAACCGGAGTTGCTTCCCTTTGTACTATCCGTGCTGCTGCCCTGACTGCCTGTAGACCCAAACCTTTCTCGACCTAGACTTGGGCTTGGCGGGGGAACCCGGGGCATTCTTGGGCTTGGGGGCTCTCTTGGACTTGTGGGTTCTCTGTGTTGTCGGGCGACTGCCAGAGGATTTGGAGGAGGCCATTCCCTTGGACTTAAAGGGGGCCGTTCATGAGAGCTGTCACTGGGCTCTCTGTGCTGTCGGGCTATTGCTAATGGATTGGGTGGTGGCCACTCCCGAGGGCTCGGAGTCCCTCTTGATCCTGACCCTGATGATTAGAATTTGCATTCAGATTTTAAAAAAAAACACAAAGGGGTAATAATTAAATTTACACCAAGCTTAAACCAGATAATATCTTATTTAAATGGAATTTAAAGTTTGTTTAACAAAATAATTTGTAGTCCGAGTCTTAAGTAAATTGTTTATCCATTGTTCTAAACCTTTTTCATTGTTTATGGTTATAATTTTAAAAAGTTCACACAGCAGCTAATTGAATATAAATTATCATTAATTAATTACAACAACAATTATTGTCCATTGGACACAAGTGAGAACAACATTTGAAACCATTACTACCAGAAGGAATTCTCTCCCTGGGGCTATGGGGTGGGACCCTTTCTCGAGGACTTGGGGGCTTCTCATAAGACTCAAAGGCAGAGTTAATGCTCTTGTTCAGGGGCTGCAAAGGGGGCCGGCTGGGCCTCGGAGGAGGGCTGTTGGATCCACCACTGTCACGCCTGCATTATGGTAATAAATTTAGTTCAGTTTATACAAACTTTCAGCTCACAGTAACTATTAAACTTGAAACTTAAAATAAATTTTAAAAAAAATGACAAAGAAAGAATGAAAAATATTTAAATTAGACCCAAACTTTTATTTTGGCTAAGTAAGATGTTTATATAATCTGTCTTTTACATACTTATGCATTCTAGGCTATGTGTTTCTGTATTTGATAATCCCATTTTGACTTCTTCAAGGACATAATGGACACAAAAGATTCACTCAGGGTTTTCCCTAACACTTCTCGAAGTTTATCTCTGGTAATTGTTGTATAACTGCTAAAGTATGCACTTTAGAAATCAGGCATTTTACTACAATTCCTAATGCTATAATGCAATTTCAGATTCCATGCAAATTGTTTTGACCTTATATAATGATGCAACATGCAATTTTGTCAAAACTTCATTACAGGAGCTTTTGGATTCTAATTTTCTGCAACATTGCATTATGTAAAAAAAAAATTCTTCAAATTAAGCACAACGCCATAAAATCAGTTCCATCTAATTCTCTGGATGTCAATTGAAACTACCATCAACCTGTTTTTACACCATGCTATACGGTAGTTTGAAAGAAAATTAAAGAGAAAATGAAATGCACTTGTCATATAAATCATTTGTGATGAACATCAATTTAAAAATAAGAAGAAAAACTCAATTACTCTTTTTTTTCCTCCAAATTTCTCTTCTAAAAGTTCTTTCTCATCACTAATGAAATTCAAGGAAAGGAATTTGATTTTAAACAGAACTAATGAGGAGCAAGGATATAAACCAGCCTGAGCTCATGCATATTATATCTCAAGAAGCTCAAGTCCATTCCACTGTGAGCAATCAAGTGTCTTTATTTATAATTCATTCAAATGTTCAGAAACAATTCAGCTTAATTACACATATTTTAATGATATATTTTAAAGCACTACAAATCAATGTCATGGCTTTGCAGCTTTTTCATGTCAAACTCTAAGAATGGCAACTAATTTGTCCATCATAATGTCCTCTTGATCGTCATCAACCGCATCATACTTTATGTTTCCAATTAATAACCAATAGTTAAATGACTGGATGGTGAGTGTTCAAACTTGGTATGCACTTTGGTCATGGTAAGTATATAGTCCCTATTGATTTTTGGGCTCAACAGACAAGGTCATGGCGACCCAAACTAGAAAACTGATGAGCGCTCCTGACAAGCAGAACATCAGAATAATAGAATTCTTGTCTCAGAAAATGAAGAAGCACAACTCTACCTATTTATTAGCCAGAGTTAAGGCCCTTTAACACATATGCATTTTGCTGACATAATCATTTGTGCCAAATTTCATGCCAAGTCTTTAATGACTTTATAGTTAAGGCAAAACAATAATGACATCTTAAAGATGCACTCTAACTCCCAAATAAGATTTACCACAATTAATCCAAATGTTTAAATAACCAAAAAGGATGAATAAATGTCAAAAACAATGGTTCTTATTCAGGATACAGTATTAATTTGAAAGGAAGGTGCAAAAACCATGGTATTTCTAGTTATGTAACAATAGTAGATTAAAGTAAATATTTTAGCACTCACCAATCACTTTTTTATATTTTAGGCTTTTCAGCTTTAATATTAAATACAGGATTATAATCTATTACCAGTAATTAACATTTTCCATAAATGCATTATTTAGTAAGTAGTTAAACGTTTATCATTCAAAGTTTATGTTTGTTATACATGTGTATGTACTGATTTTGAATAAGAGTGTCACTTAAATTACCTGAGTCTAGTTGCTCGTCCTGTCGGCGTGAGGTTCCCAGAGTCGTACCTGAACTCTTTTGAGCTTGGCTGGAAATGACAGAATACAAATGGAAATGGCTTCATGACTACTTAATTGAAGCCATTTCATGACACTATTTATGGCTTGATCCATAAACATTACAAATTACATCGTTAATTCCATTCTCTTCTTAGAATTGGAAAAGAGAACTTAAGTCTGTAATGCACCTTAATTTACATCCCACCTATAATTAAATGAGTGACAAAGAAATGAACAACTTTTATCTCATACCAAGAGTTACTTTAAATCCTGTCTTAACTTTTAGATTTAAGAGCTGTCGTAGAACAGCGCGCTAGATTTATGCAACTTTGTCTTAGAAATGAATACACTAATGATGTGATATGTGCCTGTCAAAGCAATAAATAAATACAAAGTAAACAAGAGCTGTCACAGAGACAGCGCGCTCGACTATTCTGCCGCTTTTCAGTGTAAGGATTGAAAAGTTTTGGCGAAACATGCATGGATCACTGTTAGATTAGATTTCAATGCAATACATGATGTGCTGAGATATTAACATAAATTTGGTAACAGCAAAATTTTAACCAGAATTTTTAAGTCTAATAATAAAGGGCCATTATTTGCAAAATACAGTTATCTAACTTGGTTATTCAATTAGGCTGGGTGGTTGAATACCATTCTTTAAAGTCTCACAGGTTCGGATCATGATGGTGAATAAGTGTGCAAAGTTTGAAAGGCATATGTCAATGGACTTTGAAAATATCTGAGGTAGTACGCATACTTTAACGTAAGTTCTAAGTAAAAAAAAGGGGCATAATATTGTAAGAAAGCTTGATACAGTGACCTCCTCCTGAACACAGGTTAAAATCATATCATGGAAAAAAACACTTAAAGCAGAACTCTCACAAATTAAACGTTTTGAGAACTTTTTTATGTTTTGTCTTGGAATGAGTCAAATTTTTAGAAAATGCATGGAAACCAGTGATATAAGACTGCTGACAAAAAATTAGATCATGATAGTGAACAAGTGTGCAAAGTTTCAAAGCCATATATTGATGGACTTTGAAATTATCTGAGGTGGTACGCAAACTTTAACATCAATTCTAAGTCGAAAAAGGGGCATAATTCTGTCAAAAGGCTTGATAGAGTTACCTCCTCCTGTGTACATGTTGGGGGCATGATGGTGAACAACTGGCAAAGTTTCAAAGCCAGATGACAATTGAATTGGAAAATATTTGAGGTGGTACGCAAACTTTAACATAAATTCTAAGTAGAAAAAGGGGCAGAATTCTGTCAAAAAGCTTGATACAGTGACCTCCTCCCGTGTACAGGTTGAGGGCATGATGGTGAACAAGTATGCAAAGTTTCAAAGCCATATGTCAATGGACTTTGAAAATATTTGAGGTGGTACAAAAACTCTTACAAAAACTTTAACATAAGTGGTTACGCCGACGCTCGGGTGACTAGGATAGCTCTCCTTATTCTTCGAATAGTCGAGCTAAAAAGTAAACAAGAAACTGAGTGCTTAGCAGACTGCTATCATCAGATTTTTAATCAGATTAATTAGAATATCTTATTAGGGATGTATATTAAACTTTCCTACCATGTTAGGATTTGAGACCGACACAGAGCTTTCGTCAGGCGCATATCTCGGTGCACTGCTATCGTCTGAGGAATCAGAGCTGTCGGCACCATCATCGCTCTCATCGTTCTGGGAGTTTGCAGAATCTGAATGCCCTGTGCCTGGATCAGGCAGTTGGAGGCAGTCTGGTGGGTGGTAAACCTTGGATTCATCAACTGCAAGAACCTGGTTTTCTGGTAAGAAACCTGGGAGGGAAGAAATAATATTTAAATCTGACTTCATGGAAAAAGACACTTAAAGCAAAACTCTCACAAATTAAATGTTTTGAGAACTTTTTTATGTTTTGCCTTGGAAATTGAGCCAAATTTTTAGAAAATGCATGGAAACCAGTGATATAAGACTGCTGACAAAAAATTAGATCTAAGATTTTCATATATATGTTTTAAAATTTGATGTTTTCTTTTTTTCCCTTTAAAGTGTTAGTAATGATTTTTGAATGAAAATATGAAAATCTGATATTTTCTCTGCAGTCTTATAAATTTACTGGTTATTAGATATTTATGCAAAAATCAGCTCATGCCAAGACAAAAAATAAAAAAGTGATCAAAACGATAAATATGTGAGAGTGCAGCGCTTAAAGTAAGTAAGGGCTATTCCAGAAAACATATAACCCACAGGGGGCTTCAAGGCAATTATTTTCTTAGTATATGAGTGGGTGTCTTTTTTCACTAATTTGGACCCCAAAAGAATTTGCTTCTGTGGGTGGGTGGTATAATTCAAAAGCGCCTTTCCCCCGGGGGTTTTATGTTTAAATGGAATTGCCCTAATGCGTTTTTTCACTATCTCATACATATAGGAACTAGTCATCAAGGCTTCTAGGAGCGAGTTAGCATCTAAAAGAGAGGACCAACAGAACTTCAACAAATTTTGGGTTAACTTAATCAAAAGATGATTACGATAGATGAAACATAAAGCCTCATACAAACACTTCTAATAAATCTATCAAGGGAGGTGAAATTTTTATCATGATAAACAAAATAATTCTTCACAAGAAATAGAAATTAAATCAATACTTCTACTTACAAGGTGTATCACCGTCAATCTCACTGTTGACCATATCTGTCACAAAATCGCTCAATGACGAATATGATGAAGAAGTAGACTCCGCCCCATCGCTGTCACTGCCACTCTCATCTGAAGTGAAATAAGCAATATTTCTTTACTTCTGCCTGGGTTTAATTGGAAAGATACTGTTATTTGTCTGGTATAAAGTCACTCAATAAAGGGTGGATAGGGCCTTGCAGATTTCCTCCCATCACTGCCACTGCCTCATCTTAATGTGGTCAAGGAATTATAAATATATAGGGCGTATCACACAAGTGGTCACTTATTATATGGAATCTATTAAATTAAATATTCTAAAATTTATAAAAACAAGCCTTTAAATGCACTCTTTTGACAGTCAATATGTTTGACCAATATTGTAATATATGAGGACAATTCAAAAAAGATGTTCCTAATAACTAATGAAGAATTGGACGTCTTCTCACAATATTTGGTGAGAATTTAACTTATGGTGTTCTTTGAAAGAATCTACAAGACAAATCAACTAAATGCATTTACTTTTTGGTGTTTTGATTATTATCTTAACAAAAACCTAACACCGACTGCATGGTTTGATAAGAGGTTGTGTGTAAATGTTTAGTGATTAACATTAATTAGTATTAAAATATAAATAGCTTCAATTATTTCAGATTTGATTACTCATTACGGCTGTCAAGTTCAATTTGACAACTGATAATGAAAATTGTCCGATTATCCACCACTACTTGAAACACTCCTTACCAGCAACCCAACTTAAATGTGTTGTGAAACATTTGTAGGTGACATTAATGCTACCACTGTAACAGCTTGTATATATGACCTTCACCCCATAGAGTGCATTCATCCATATAGCATAGTCTTGCACTGTATTGAACAGTTTTTTCGTCATTTGTTATACGTTAATTCACATGCTGCTACATCAGGTTAAAACTGCCCTCAGTAACTCCATATTCATATTAAACAAAAGTGCTCATGATAACATGCAGATGTTTGTCCAAGGTTATTATGTTACTATTAGATCTCCCTCTTTTGGTTCAACTGTTATGAACATTTATATCAGCGTAGTTGTGCCTCATGTCTGTTCTAATATCAGAATGGAAACCTTCAGTTTCTCTCGCTGTGGGTTTGTTGTGGATAATTTCAAAGCAGTGAATACAGTAACTATTTCTTATTGTAGCCATGTACTTTCTACAGAAACATTATTATTTATAACACAATTTATATCTGGCTTCAACCTTAATATCTGGTTGATGTAGAGAGTTCGTAGTTAGTATAGCAGATAATACCTCTTACATACCATAGTCGTGTTGTTTTTTCTCTCTGCCTCTGTATTACTCTAGAGAAATGTCTGTATCCTAATTACATAACACTCCCCAGGGAATATATAGCCATATTTAGGTATAACATTAACAGGTTTACTCAGGGTTTTTTTTTTTAAATAAACTAGAAACCACCACCTATCTGTTGGATTTTTGTCACTGATGACAGCTGAGGCAGAGCTCAGTGCCGCACTTGCTAAACGCAACTGGTCAAATCCTTTGAGCTAAACGCATTGATACACTCACCAGCTGGATTCTCGTCACTAGCGACCTCGGATGCCGAGCTCAGCACAGTGCCAAAGGAAGGAGTATCATCATTAATGCTAAATGCAACTAGTCAAATCTATTTTAACTAAACACAATCATTGGCCCACCTGTTGGATTTTCGTCACTAGCCACCTCGGATGCAGAGCTCAATGCAGCGCCAAGGGAGGAGTTATCATCGTACACATTGAATAAAATTGGCTGGAGCTGGCTTGCATACCACTTCGGCTTGTCTCCGATCAGTAGGGGGTCAAATACAGAGGTCTGCACACGGAGAAATGCAACATTCTGCGGGCATAATGCCCATTCAGCAAAAAACTCTACTGCCTGCAAATGGATGATATGAAAGTTTATGTAATGGAATAGAAGAAAATTGCTTTCATGACAAATAAAAAAATTTGTTTGGTTCGGGATAATTGTTAAATGTATCGAAACAATCTTGAAAAATGTAGTTTGTTTTGTAATAAATTTATTCAAGATAGTTGAGATAATTGTTTAATTTGTAAAAGCTGTAAAAGCACTTAATGTTTTACCCATCTTGGAAAAGTGACTTCAAGCAGTATTGAGTCTGACACTAAAAGAGACTGAAATGACATTTATGATGTCTGGGGAATTAATCAAACGACCTGCAATAATTTGTGACATTTATGTGCCAACAGAAGAATTTTTAAAGCTGAATATTTTATTTCCAATATTGTGCCCATTGTTCAGAACTTTTTTAAAGTTCACAACATTGTTAACATCATTGCTAAATTTTAAAGCTGCACTCTCACAGATATACCATTTTACCAACTTTTTTCAATTTTTGTCGTGGAAAGAGCAAATTTTTGCGTAAATATCTGCAAACCAATGATAAAAGATTGCTGACAAAAGATCAGATCACAGATTATTATATTTCCGTTTGAAAATTAATGTTTTATGGCTTAAACTGTTACTAACTGCTTAAGAAAAGTGCATAAAACATCAATTTTTAAACTTAAAAAACTTAAAAATCTGCGATCTAATTTTTCGTCAGCAGTCTTATATAACTGGTTTTTATGGATTTTCGCAAAAATTGGCTCGTTCCAAGACAAAAAATAAAAAAAGTTGTCAAAATGTTCAAGCTTTAAGTATTTACTGAAAGTTTCATGAACACAAGGACAAACAGCACAATACAAACCAATTATATGTAATGCTAATTAATTACATTAATTGAAAGCCATTTGAGCTGTTGACAGTTGTTGAAATTAACATAAGTGTAAAAGCTATTCCAGTTTAAGTTAAAAAGTTGGAATTTTTAAAGGCAAGCTTAATACAATTTCTTAAGCCAAGCATTAAGGTAAGAATTTAGTGTTGTTCATCAAAAAGCCTTATTTTGAGGACTGTTTATTATATCATCAATTTCAAATATTACCTGTGTCCTTGACAGACGGACAGTGAAGTGGGACTTGACAGGGCGCGATTTGAGGAAACTGTACATCTGGAATGCTACAACAGCCCGCGGATACAGACGCAGGGTACGCGTATGTTCGGTGAAGTTACCCAAGGTGTTTGCAGAGTTGAAAAACCGAACCTGAAAATGAGAGAATGATTTTAGCGGTGATTTATGGTCTAGTGTTTACACGCTTGACTGTCAATCCAGGGGTCGCAGGTTTGAGTTCCCGCCGCACTACTAAAACAAAAGATAATACTGGCTCCAATTTTGACATTTTTCTGCTGCGTCTTATCTTATATATTAAGGGTTTTTACCCGTTTTTTTTTTTTCAACTATTTTTTTGCCTGCGTCTTATCTATGCTAGCGTCCTATACATGATCTAATACGGTAATCATCTTCAGGGAGGGATGTTAAATGGCGGTCCTGTGTGACAGTACTATACACTGGAGCATGTTAAAGAACCAGAGTAGCTCTAACCAGGGTTACAATCTGTTCGTGCTCTTTTCTCCAAACACATAAAATGACTAACAATCTTATTGGAGCAGAATTGCAGAACGGGCCTTGTTTGAGTGTGCGTATAAATAAGCTTACATTCGCATGGGAGAATGGTTAAACCTTGAATTCTTGACGGATAGGGAATACATTCATTCGAAAAGCAACATGTCTGAAATTCCACCACAGCCTGCAGGTACAGTGAAGGGTACTTGTATTTTTAGTGAACTAACCAAAAGTTTTAGAAATGAAGGGTCTAAAAAAAAGAGAGAATTATGAAATCTTAAAAGAGAGTACATTGTTTATTAAAAAAAACTATATTTCTGGAAAGGCTATTCAAGCTTGGGGTAGATGCAGTGAACGTGTGAGTTCTGTAAAGGATGTCTGGGGAGTTGAAAACCAAACCTTAAAATAGAACATACAAGTGTTTTATTTACACATCTCAAATGCTACCTCAGGTCTTCATTCAAGTCTTTGACATGCTCTGTAAAGTTTCCCAGGGTGTTCGGCATGTTAAAAAACACACCTAAAAAAAATTTAAGGTAGCAAAACTTCAGAAAGGCCAATTTAGCCCTGTAGGAAGATCTGTATGCAGAGAACACCTCATTTCAAAAACATCCATCATTAATTATTAAAAACCTTCACTCATGACCCACATCCCATTATCAATTAATTAACATCAAACACACAAATGTAAAGGTGAAGACATTTTATATCACCTCATTATTCCTTTACCATAGCAACCGTCGCAGCTATATGACCAAAATAACTTTGAAGACATGAAATTAAGGTGATCAAATCTTTGTAAAAAATTAAGTAAAAAATTATTATGTTACCATAGCAACTCTAGTAGCGATATCCACGGAGTCCACATCATTCCCGTAAATGAGAGGGTTAAATCCTGTGTTGTTGGAGAAACTTTCACGACGTTTCCACATATCCGGATTCTGGGCCAGAACGTCAAGATTTTTTATCGGCTGCGGAGTCATACTCATACTAGTTAACGCCTGAAATATGATTCATACATATATGCTAAGTTGTTCTCAATGTAATTGCTGTTCAGTTTCTAAGTCATACTGAAAGAATTTTAAGCCATAGTAACAACTCAATTTTGAAAACATTGCTAAAAAGTATTTTGTTTCTAAATAAACTAAGCATTTTGATTTTCATTACTATCACAGTACTTCCAGTTTTAGCAAAAGACAATCAGGCCTCTTGTCCAAAAAAATCATACTTGGGGAAAAAAAATATATCTTTCGGTCATAAAAGGCTGAAAACACAGTTTTACCTGTTTAAGGTGGTTTCTCAGAGCACTGCCCTCTGGCTCTGGCATGGGTGGTAACTCATTGTTTCCTGGCTGGGATGGCGGAGTTATCTGCAATGGATTATTTATATTTTTTTATATACTTTATAATAAGATGTGTTCATGAAACAAGTGGCATTATGTGAAAATCAGAAAAGCTCTTTTGTGCAGTTCAATCTTCACAGTTGAAAAAGGGACGTAACTAAACCTTCATCCAGAGTTATTGGACTTAAAAATGAATAATAATGACAATAACAACACAAAGTCTTTTTTTCTATCCATCTTCTATTAATGTCAAACCCTGCTAGGGATGTAGACATTCACTGAATGGACAGCAGCATTGAAATCACAGAGTGAGATTCAAGACGTTGTGGGTGCAACACCCGAAGCTCTTGAATAACTCTTGCAACTTTAAAATGCCTGATGTAAAGCACCCATACGTTGAGGACAATTATCCTGGGTTTTTAGACAATACTCAGTTCTCCCTGAGTTCCCAGTGGAATGCCTAGCGCTAGGCAAGGGAACTAACTGTACAATTTTTAATGTCTTCTGAAAGTTAAGGTTCCAAAGGAATCACTTTTTAACTATCAGTGGGCAGAAACATTTGAATTTATTGACTATTTTCTTAAAATCAGAACAGCAAAAATGAAATACAGATTTGAATAAACCTTTAAAAACCACAGCCCCTATTTCCCAACACGGATGTCTTTTATTTTTCTTCTCTTTCATGAAACTGAGGGCGCTAATTACTTGTATTATTCACAAAACAATGAAAATCCACAAAAAGAGGGTGAAATATAACAAACTCAAACAGCTTAATGTATAAAAACGGAGATAACAACAAGTTTTAATCATCATTAAAGCTCCCAACTGGAATAGAACCTCCACCATCCATCAATGCTGATACTGTTTTCAACATTGGGTAGAAAATGGTTCAAAATATCTAAGAGCCCTCGTAAATCTCGATACAGTTTCATGTCAGGGGAAAGCTAAAACAGAATGTTATCTTAAGAGATTATCCCATACAATACATCAGCTTTTCCTTGTATAGCAATAAATGTTCTCTACATCAGAAAAAACTAAATAAACAGGGAAGATAAAGTCGGTTGACATGCGAGGTTATTTGTATCCCTTTGAAATTGTTGACTGCAATGTACCTTTATGAAAGCTTTAAGAAAAGTGGTAACAATCAGATAAACCAACTAGTATTACCTTTATTTCAAACCTAAATATTTGTCCATTTAAATAACAAGACTTTTAGCTTTATCGTGGTATTGCGAAAGTAGATTTGTGTATGGGCAAAATTTATCTGCAACAGGATGTAAATGACCGTTGTTTTTTTTACTCTTTGTAACATTCCGGCTTAATTATATTATGGCTGGATATTCGCAAGGCTGTACATCATCTTCGAAAAACAGACAAACCTACTGTCACTATCTTACAAATCTAAAACTTTAACAGAATTAATAGACAGCATTTGTTCACATCAACATCTAAAATATTATTTTCTGCGTTTAAGTGAAACGAATTAGAAGAAAATTATTTCCCCTTGTAATGGAACATTACCGCCAGGTGGCGTTTTATACGCACGAGTAGTTCATAGGCAGGAGTATTTCGTGCGTATATGAATGAAAAGGCATTCAGCGCTGGGAAGCCGATACGCTCACATCGATGAAATTGATTGTTAAATTTTACAAGCAAATGTTTAAGGTGAAAGTTTTCTGTTATTATGCAATTTCATCATATGAATGATCTTTTTATTCTCACTTGTATACATAGCATTGTAATTGAAAATTGTATATTTTGATATAGTATGTGACATGAATCATATAAATGATATGCATTTTATACCCAATTGTTAAGGAGCTTATGGGTGATGAGGCTCGACATCTATTGGTACGAGACAAATCCTGTAAATCTGGATGACAAACGGGCAGAGGTTTCTGAGTTTTCCCCAGAAGGAGGGTTTTATCTCAGTTTTTCGTCGGCCAGTCGACCATGTCTGTAAGCTCCATTTTTGTCAGGCATGTTGTTAATAAGACATACTTTAGTCATGTTGCAAGTTCATGCTGTATGTGTAAATCGGTTTCCCAAATAGCTTCACTGAGACTTCCAAAATAATACCTTGAAAAGTATTGATTTTGTTGTTTTCTATAGGATAGGAGGTTATAGAATGGTATTAAGGGAAGAATGGATTCCAAATGAACTCTTCAAAGGTCTAACACAAATGTTTGAAAATGTTAGTCTGACATTAAAGCAATGTGTTTATTACTCCATTCTGACAGCAAGTTCTATTAATGTCATTATTGAAAGTACCTGATGAAATTTTATAAGACAATGAAATTAAGAGCTAGAACAGTACATTACCCACTTTGCCCAAAGTGATTTCATATTAGAGCCTTCGAGGGAAATGGACATTTATGGCTCACAAATTAATTTTGTGTCTGGAAAAAGCTCCACGCTACACCTATTACATACTGGAAATAATTTTTCGTCTATCACAAAGTTCCGAGCCACAAAGATAAGTACTGGAAATGACTTTTATTGCTTATTCTCTAAATTACTATAATTATGCAGCACCTACACATTAGCGAAGCCATGCATAAGTTGGCTGACAAGAATTGTTTAAATTCTCATATTTCAGCAGGATATTCACTAAACATTAAATGCCTAGCTTGTCAATTTAAGGGAATGTCTCTTTTCCGCCTACTCGGAAATGTATGAAGTATAATATGACCAAATATAGGACTAAACTATGCAAATAAGCGCGTCTGAGGAAGTTTCAATCTTAGGGGCTCGTCTGGAGACAATCATTTTTGGATATCCAGAGTTGTTTGGTGATCAGCAGAAACCAGGGTTCAAATATCACAAGCAATAAATAACACAGTCTTGGACAGTCATAAATAGTAGCAGGATCCTTTTTATTCATGATCTCAGGGATGTGACTGATCTGGCAGCTGGAGGGCTGAAAATATTTCAGCAATGGGTTCTAGGGGCGCTCTTGGGGGTCAAAAGCACACAAAAATAGAAGAAAAACTGACTTTTAAGAAGCGCTTTTGAGGGCTCTCCTGACTTCAAATGTGAAGCAAACTTGAATATCAACTCTTATAACCAAAAGCAACCAAAAAACTTATTTAATGAGCTAAAAAATATATATTTTTTTTTTTTTTTTATTTATTTTTTTTTTTTTGGATGGGGGAGGGGGTGGATGGATGAGTCCCTGGGGCCATTAGATCTACAGACAAATCACATCCCTGGATCTTAGTTGTTAATTCATTATTTCTGAAATCTGTATAAACATTCACAAATAGCAACAGGCTTTATTATTTCTTTTTTCCACAACATTATGATTTGATGATTTATAATACTGGCACTGTTCAATTCATACAATTAGATATAAAAGAAAATAATGAAAAAATGACAGTTTTAAAGATCATTTCAATTTAATTATAAGCATACACAACAAGCAAGAAGCAAACATAACGAGCGTGAAGCATACACAATGAGCTTTAAGCATACAGGGTTTCTGCCAGCCCTTTATGGCTTGTCGGGCCCGACGTGCCTTCCGCTGGCAAGGCTAATTACCAACACGCGTTAATTATGCCGACATGCTTTAATCCGCGTAGCGACAATCCTTATCAAAAGAATCATCAGTTTTGACAATACACAATTTTGTTGCGATTGCAACAGTTGCAACGGTTGACTGACAGCCAGAAGGGGTGTCGGGATTATTACGGTATTTGTATCAGCCATTCAGGATTGACGACAGCATGAAGGCGTGTCGGTGAGGTTCAACAGTGCAATCAACCAAACTCCTCCTATTTTTTATCAAAATGGGAATGTGTGAAAAACACCACTGTTGTAATTGCGACCTTCATCCCTATAATCACCTATGAACGCAAAGTATACAATAAGTGTTAATTGATTTCGGTAACATAAATCATGTGTCGTTTTATTTTGTTTCTAAATCCAGAGTCTGTTTGTTAACCAATTATTAAATTGTAATTGAGAACCGTCTTAAGATATCTGTGTTATTATAAACAATGGTTATGCTATGTCGTCGTATGTAATTGAGTCGCGTTCCCGTCTTTAGTGTAAAGTTATATTTTGTGTTGCTTATTATTAAACTTTGATTATTTTATCGTTCTTTTAATTTATTTAGAAAAAAGATAAATAAATCTGAAAAAACACATTACATTCCCTTTAAGTTATTATTTAGCCGACCCGGCTTTAAAAATATTAGCTGTTGCAGCTTTAAATACGAATACACCCACGAGCAGTCGCTTTGCTCCGGGCTCTTTTGTGTTCCAGCATGCAGCGTGCTTTACACTTTTTGCTGTGACGTCAACGTTGTCAATAAAAATAATACCCGCACTAAACGAAACATGAGTCGATCGATATCGTCGGAAAACTTAAAAAATACCAATAATTAATGAAGAGAACCCATTAAACCTTTTCACAAATATGTTTAATGTTAATCGAACTTTAGTTGGTAATTCTAAATCATAGGAACATAACTGTAAACTTCTTTAAAATGCAGGAAATTGCACCATTTTGGATACGAAAAAAAAAAAAAAATCGACGTCAGGAGGGGACACCCCTCCCAAACCATCCCCTTCCGACATGCCTTATGAAATTCCTGGCCGAAACCCTGAGCATACACAACAAAGCGCAAAGCTACACAACGAGTGTTAAGCAAACACAATGAGTGCAAAGCATATATACAACGACCTCATAGCATAAACAAATTGTGAGCTTAAAGCAGACACAACAAGCTTTCAGCATACACAACAAGCACAAAGCATACACAACAAGCGTTAAGCAAACACAATGAGAGCAAAGCATATATATACAATGACCTCATAGCATAAACAAAGAGTGAGATTGAAGCAAACACAACAAGCGCAAAGCATACACAACGACCACAAAGCATACACAACAAGCACAAATCAACGACCAGAAAGCATACACAACGAGCTTGAAGCAAACACAACGAGCGCGACAACAAGTGCGAAGCATACACAAGGTGCACAAAGCATATAGTTTCAATCATAGGTGTAGTAACTTATTCAGTTTTGTAACAAATGATTGTCAAGCTCACCATTCAATAGGTAGAGTGAATATATAAAAGTATTGTTGTTCTTATCTGCACGCTAATTTTGGCATGGTATAATTATACTGGTGGTGTTTGGATATGAGACTAAGAGCATATACATAACAATGCAAAGGAAACCTCCCATCAAAAATATTGTACAACATTGATTAAACTGTCATTTTATAGTATACAGGGCTGGAAATACTACTTTTTGTACAAAAAACTTTTTATCTGCTATCCAGAGTCGGTAATTTAATAAAAGTCCTTGGAAAAATACTCATGCTATTGACGTATCTCAGATTTGTCACCTGATTTTAGAACCTTACTTAGACAAGATTTATACAATATATAAAAGAAAAAGTTGAGGGTTTTTTCTGATAAGGAACAGAACATAATCTCATTATTTAAAAGTAACATGACTTCATAGTGGTACGAACTCACAGCTGAATGTGTCATACTAATGGCCAGAGCATTGGAAAAAATGGGAATATGTCAGAAACAATACAGACGTGGGTGACGAAGACAATAACAGTAAAGAGTTTGTCCTTCCGCACTTTATTGATTACAAGTCTTGGGAACTAACTATGTGTCCATCTAATGATGTATTAATGAAGGCCTTGGTGAGAATATATATCATTTTCAGACACCTTTTACTTTATCAAGGGCTTTGATGGCTTTTAGGAAACCTTATAACAACCTGGAATATTCTGATTTCTTCTATTTTAAGTTTATACACAGATAGAAAGAAAATAAATTTCTGCTTTAATATTTTATGAACGCATGGTTAATATCAATTGCTTCAAGTCAAAACCTAAACCAGATTAAACTGTCTGGCAGTTTATTCAGTTGTGGCAATTATCTATTACAAATGATATAGCGTCACAATGAAAATGAAACTACTTCATTTAAACTCACTTATTTCACAATGATGCACATATTATTGTTTTGCCATATTGAAGAGGTGGGGGGTGTATTTAGGGGTGTGCACACAAATATGATTTAGACAAACTGCACATTTATAACCAGATCCCAAACCCTGGGGAGAAAGTTGTCAAAACCCATGGTATTTGGGACATAACAAGCGACAAAGAATTTCTGGGCACCTGGGGCCTCTGAGCTGACTGTTAAATTCCCACTGCATGTCTAAAGACTCCCCTGTATGCCTTACCCCATCAGGAGAATGGGGCTCTTCCCTTTCCAGAGCAAAAAACACTTGAAGGGCTTTAAGGCCAACTAACCAAAATCACGCGAGCCCTGCCAGCATTTGCACCATACCAAGATGAAAACCGTGTAAAACTTTTTTCTGGCTGGAAGAACATTTCATTCTTTGTAATGACTAATAAATTTCTGTCTCTTGTATATTTTCTGGTATTTCACATAAGAATACAGAAACTCTGGCACAATTTTTCTTAATCATCTGAACTTCTAAGAGATCATCCTTATTTGACATCTCAATTAATCCCTTTTATAACCAAACTGTTATTTCCAAATTGGGGAGGAAACCTGGGGAGAATAATTTCTCATTATATAACACAATATGTAGCCATCATTAAACTACAGAGCATCAGAAGAGAAAACCCAGAGCTTAATTCAGCAAGGAAATTGTAGGTTTGGTTGTACATCGAGAATTGAGAGAGGAATGGTTCTATCTGCTTCTAAGTTTAATGTCACAAATAGATTTCCTTGAGACTTAATTTCAACTATCAACTGTTTCTGAGCACTCTTTGCTGCCAACAACACACTGTCATATCACCCCTTGCCAATGAGAAAAATGCAAAGTTGTAAATAATAATTTGCCAGCTGATATACATAAAAAAATTATAACATAGAAATATTCCAAGTAGCACACTGTCCACCTATACTTTGCCAATTAGAATGAATTAATGCAGTCTTGTAAATTGCAAGCCGATATACATATAATGAAGCAATATGCAAACAATTACAATGTCCAGCCATCTCTTGCCAATGAGAAAATGCAATTATGCATATTCCAAAGCAATATATACATCTTACGTAGCAATATGCCGACTTATAACGACTTTTGCCAATGAGAAAAATAAAATGTTGCAAAATGCTAGCCGATATTCATTTTACGTAGCAATATGCCAACTTACTACCACTCTTGCCAAAGAGAAAAAATGAAATGTTGCCAAATACTAGCCCATATTCATCATTCGTAGCAATATGCCAACTTTAATAATCACTCTTACCAATGAGCAATATGCAAGATTGAAAATTGCTGAGCAATATACAGGAAGCAATTTCACTGAATGATAAAGATCACGATCAAGAACTGAACTCCTGGCAACCTCAATAATAATTCACTTATTCTTCACAGCAATATATAATTGCAAGGTCCACAAACTCATACAGGCTTATATAGACAAACTCATACAGGCTTATATAGACAAACTCATACAGGCTTGTATAGACAAACTCATACAGGCTAATATAGACAAACTCATACAGGCTTATATAGACAATATGTTAAAAATTTGGCCCTCAGATAGAGCGATCAAAATTTCAGACAAATTACATCATTTGAACAACAACAATAATTTCATCAGTGCTGGACGATTTCTGTGTGTAGATACTGGGTGAGTACCTAAAACGGAACACTTTCGGCACTATTTTTGAAATATTTTTAGTAAGACTTGCACAACAACTACAAAATTTTCCATCAGCATACTAGGATTCAAGACCAATTGCTTGATATAAATGGCATTTTTCAAGTTACTACAAATCTGCATGAAAAGTTTTAATTTGTTTTTTAATTTTATGTATTCTTTTAAAATTATTGCTAAATTAATCATTTATGTTATTTCCAGCTTATTTTTTTGTTATTATTGTCAGTAAAATATGATGATATCAGTAAAATACAAGCTGTACCGGTATGCTGTGATTGTGGCAAGCACAAAGTCTTTCCCCCACGTGCCATGTATTAACATTGAACATGAACAACTTTAAATAGTAGCAGTATTTGAAATACTTACCGGAGAATCGTGTTCTTTGGAATTTGTATCTTAATAAAGACAAGCGTCTTTATTGATTAAAATTGTAAATAAACTGATCTCGATCGGAAAAACTCTTTTATAATGGGTGTTCCATATTTAGGTACTGTTCCGATTTAGGTACTCACCCAGTATAGTTATTTCTAATGATACAAAATTTGTTATTTTTCAATTATTAGTGACCTTGTGGCATCTATTGACATATTGGCCTTATTATAAGTTACAGTAAAAGAATGTCTTGAATAGCATTATTGACCTATATTGATCAATAATGTCAGGAAATATCTACACAATATTCTCAGGTAGTACAATACCTTATAATTAGCATCCAATATGAACCTAGTGGCTTATTGATTGGGTAATTTCCATGAGGAAATGACCATATGACCGGTTGCCCATCTAACATTTATGACCATTCTTTAGCTTCAGAAAGTATGATGCAATTTTGATACTGATCTCAAAAGATGTATTCATTGGAAATCATGCTCTTCTATTGTTATAAAATCAAAGGCTGTGGAAGTCCCATGCTGAGGAATCACACCAACTTCAAAGGGGTTCTCACAATGGGTCACCACGGGTCTTGGCTATGAAATATTTTAGTATCTTTTCTGTCATAAAAATTCTTTCAAAATTAACATCACATAATTGTTTGTTTATATCTGTTGTGACCTGTGGTGACCCGATGTGAGAATCCTGTTGTAAAGTCACCTTATTCTTCACCCTGAGTTCATCATGATTATATTCTAGTTTTCCACATACTGCATCAGCATATTGCATCATCTGTGATTTATTTTGCTGCTCTCCCATGTCCAATAGCCTCATTGTTTTCTCTGAGGATCCATCAAACATTCCCAGGCTGCTTATTTTTAATGTACAAAACCTTGTCTGAGACACTCTTTACTTTGCTTTGAAATATGCCCGTGCAAAAGATGCATTCCAGCAGATTTTAAAATGAATCACTGCATCGATCATACAGAATGATTGATTATAATATGAGGATTGTTGGTTTCTTTTCTTGTGTCCATGGACTCAAATCACATCTTAGTCTCATCCTGGGGTATCGATTGGCCATTTTCTTTTTAAAAACTTCACAACCAATTAACTATATTGTATAAAAGCTTCATTTCAGAATTGCACATTTCAATGATAAATTGACAAGATATTCTATTCATTAATACATCATAAAGCAGGCTTGTGGCCTTGGCATATATAGAACAGCAGTTCTCGACCAGATTATACAAAGCAAGTATGAAACGATATTTAGCATAGTTTAAACTTATTTTAAAATTTTACAACGATTGTCCAACAAATTATAACAAGATTATATTAATCCCTCATGTTACGAGAGAGGGTGGTATAGTTTTGTGGTGGGGGACTCGAGTACTTGGAGATCCCATTTGTTCTGCAAGGTGACCTGTGACAAACCTAACTCACATGCACACAGACTGAGGGAATCAAACCCAGGTCGCCTAGGTGAGAAGCCTGAGTGGGCTTACAACTGCACTAACTAGACAACCAGTTATTTGATGACAGCGTTATACTGATTATTGACTGCTGATGTATTTTACAGGACCATTATACCATTTAGTCTGGTAAAAATTCACTAGACACTTTAATACATATAACACTACAATGATATTATTTGTTCTCGTTAAAAAAAAAATGATGATCATTAAACAATTCCATTTATTTCCTGCAAACAAAATCCCTCAAGGCTAAAACTAATCTGAGAACAGAGTACCTTTCACAAAACAAATCAACAAATCTGTTCGAAATTGAGGAAAAATGATAGCCAATTAGTGAAGATTATTTGATTATGAGAATACAATTGGTGATATGACAAGGCTAATGAGAAATTAATAGAGGGAAAAATTCAGCACAAAAAATTTGGTATTTTTCAAGCAGTTCATAAAAGGCTTGCTAGTGAAACGATCATCTGACATTGCATTATTGCATATTTAATTTACATTAAGGTATCAATTTATCCTGAGGAGGGATTTTGCCAATCACTTGCCATACACATTAAAAGTATCAATCTCGTTTCAAAGCTTATGTTACATTGCAATGTCATATCAGTAAGATGAGAAAAGGAAAGAATACAGAATAAAGCATTCAGAATGAAATTGAAGACAGCCCAAGAACTCTTATTTTCCAGAAATACGAAAAGGTTATCAAGACTAGTCCAGGCTATCAGAAATTCCAAGAGACATTTAGAAACCGAATGGGATATTTTTTACTCCCAAGAAATTATGTGTGGGCTGAATTTGCACAATAGTTCTACCAGAATCAATACAGACTGAATTAATTTTTTTTCCTCTCCGTAAACAATTCACAGAAGTCAATAATTAATATTGGCTGTGACCGGAGACAAAGTACACACTACAGAGTTCCATTTGAGGATGTAAATATTGCGAACAAGGTACAGAATCGTGACCCAGCACAACAATTGAGCACTCACCGCCGTCTCAAGTAAAACAAATTGTACCGAGAAATAAAGTACTATTTTGTTTTTCAAAGGAAAGTGCATTTGCATCGCAAAAGTACAAATGCCACAACTTTATATGACTGCAAATTAGGCTAACAAAAACATCATTGCAATTAAGCCTAAGGAATCTTCCATCATCTTTGAAAGAAGAAATTAACAAGAGTAATTCCTCAATTGTGCGAATTCAGTTGAAATAAATGACCTTGTGACATTTGGAACACTTAATTAGAAAAAATAAATGTGTCTATAAGGGAAATGAACTGTTCGTAATAAGAACTCAAATTTCAGGATTATTTCAATTATATCTTTCTAGGGAAAAAATTATAGAAGAATTTCATGAAACACGGGGGAAATCAACAGGATTCAATTTTTCATAATGAACATTCATGAGCATAATTTCATGAGTATTTTATTCTGAATTTGTTTGCACTTAAATGGATTAGTTGAATTAAGCAAGCTAAGCCCTCATGGCTGAAAAAAACTAGAGCTGTCACAGGAGTGACGAGTACTCCCAAATGCCGCCTGGACACAGGAATGGCAAACCATTCCTTTGAAAAGAGGCCATAACTCCAAGGTTACTGCACACTGCATCTTCTTTTATCATGCATGTATTGTTTTATTTAAATCTGTTGAGTAATTTAGAAGTTACACTGCTGACAAGAAAAACTAGCCTTTCATGAGTTATCGTCCGGAAACCGTTTTTCTACTTTAAGTAACAGTGACCTTGACCTTGGCCCCACCAGCCCCAATATCGAACTTGACCTGTATCTTCTGATGTTACACCTGTGTACCAAAAATTGTTCAAATCTGTCTAGCCTTTCATGAGTTATCGTCCGGAAACCGTTTTTCTATTTTTAGTAACAGTGACCTTGACCTTGGCCCCACCAGCCCCAATATCGAACTTGACCTGTATCTTCTGATGTTACACCTGTGTACCAAATTTTTTTCAAATCTGTCTAGCCTTTCATGAGTTATCATCCGGAAACCATGAAAACCGACAGACCGACCAACCGACAGACAGACGACAGACCGACCGACCGACAGCTCACTCCTATATACCCCCTCAAACTTCGTTTGTGGGGGTATAATAAATATTAATTTGGCTTTTTTTCTCCGGTAGATTGACTGGACTTTAAGTATGGTATAATCTCTGCCACACTTGCTAAAGATTTTAATATTAAACGACCAGATTCTTCACACTACAATTGCGATGGCTAAAAAACAAGGAAGAATAGATTTTATTGAAACTTAGAACAGGAGTCCAGGCTTTATTGATTTGTCAATAGTAAAGATAAGAAATAATTAATATAATATAATTTGATTAAGAATTCTACAACAAACAATGGCAACATGTTGGCATATTTTTTCAACAGCCAGATGGCACATGTATGAATGTACTACACTTGATGAATAATGACCGAGATTGTATTTCGTAGCATAACATTCTATGTCATTGACATGATGCTGAAACACCCTGATATAAATATTCATCACTGTTAAACCAATGGAGCGATTTTGCTGGTCATGTGATAAAACAATTGCACATTGACTTGAAATCAATACTCAATATTCACTATTGTTTAATTGAGAGAAGGTAACAATAGAGGGTGGTCATTATCCGATTTGGCATCATATGTATTACCAATCTATAATGATAATAATATCCTGTACAGCTTAGCATACAATCCTACCTTGTTAGAGTCCAGATCGACGAGCCAGATGTCATCAGGCAGGTCAAAGCCTTTCTTGTACAGGAGAAAGCTTGCAGGAACGCCTATCAGGTAGGGGGTGGGGGCTAATAGAAGCTACAAATATATACACAGAAGGTCACCAAAATGCTTTTCAATCATTAGTTTTTAAAAGGTGTGCTAGCTTCAATAGTTGGTTATTAATATAAACTGGCATCCTCAGGGCAACGGTTTGATAAATATTGTAAGGCTTTGAAGATCGTAAATTTCTGGGAGTAAATCTGGTTTTGGGAATAAACTGTGTAGAATTCGTTGATTCTGCCCTTAAACTTCATGGTTGTCCCAAAGCACTCTTAATACCCGTACATTTACGACTAAGCTATCTAATTGGAACAGCGCCCTGGACATGGATAATGTTTGTTCTGTTCTTCTGAAATTTAAATGCTCCTAAAGCAGGGAAATGTGTTAAATAAAAGGGTGCGTTTTTCTTAAAAAGAAAACCAATACTACTTCTGTACAAAACTTCGTCACAGACAAAAGGAAATATGTTTATTTAAGACTTTATTTCAACTGTGACAAGCATGCATGTTCGGATATTTTAGTAAATTTAAGACGATGTTATAGATTCCTGTGACTTGGATAAAAATGGCTGCACCCATGCATGGTTTAACATGTTTTTTAAAGAACCATGATACATTTAAGGTAGTGCTTGGAATTATATCGTTGTTATCAGAAGCCTAAAGGTGATTATTCAAAAATGTGCTGTCAGATCCAAATCTGCTTATAAAAGTTCATTCCACTTCTAGAGTCAATTATACATGTATGATAATTATAAATATAGAGTAGGCCATAATCAACCAATCATTTTTTATGCTAACTGACCTGTTCCGCTGAAGACATACATGTAGGTAGAAGGGGTATCACAGGAAACATGTACTCCAGCGGATAGAGCATGGATACAAACGCCATCACGCTCATTGTGAGGGCATTGTAATCCCGGGATTGCATAATCACCTGAAATAACACACAGGAAACATGTACTCCTAGGGTGGATACAAACGCCATCACGCTCATTGTAAGGCATTGTAATCCCGAGATTGAATAATCACCTGAAATAACACATAGGAAACATGTACGCCTAGGGTGGACACAAACGCCATCACGCTCATTGTGAGGGCATTGTATTCCCGGGATTGCATAATCACCTGAAATAACACACAGGAAACATGTACTCCTAGGATGGATACAAACGCCATCACGCTCATTGTGAGGGCATTGTAATCCTGGAATTGCATAATCACCTGAAATAACACATAGGAAACATGTACGCCTAGGGTGGACACAAACGCCATCACCCTCATTGTAAGGCATTGTAATCCCGGGATTGCATAATCACCTGAAATAACACAGAGGAAACATGTACGCCTAGGGTGGACACAAACGCCATCACGCTCATTGTAAGGCATTGTAATCCCGGGATTGCATAATCACCTGAAATATCACACAAGAAACATGTACTCCTATGGTGGATACAAACACCATCTTGACCAGTGTGAGGGCATTGAAAATCATCTGAAATAACACACAGGAAAAATGTACCTGTAGTCATAATACAAATGCCATCATGTTCGCTGTGGGGGCATTGTAGTCCCAGGATTGTATAATCACCTGAAAAACTTGCAATGCTAGACATTTTGATTTCTTGGTTGAGCTTTATTGTATATAACCAGTTTAATTAAGATGTTATTATCAAGATCTTAAAAATATTGACCCATCACCAAATAATAGAGGCTATATGGCAATAATCATAATAAGTTTTGTCTTTTATTCTACAACTGATATCAACAGAGCTATAAAACTGGTTGAAATACTCATTACCATCATGGCTTGACAGCTCTTGGTGCATAATTTTCCATTAACGTTTCCGGAGAACAAATACGCAAGGCAATAAATGTTGGCATGTTCAATACTATTCGATAACTAGAGTTTTGTATCAAATCAATTTCTTCATAAATACAATAATCATATTTTTGGTCGGGAAACGATCAATAATCGTCTCCTGAAAATGTTAAAATCATGGCCGGCATATTTGCACTTTGCCACATTCTTTAAACATTCCTGTAGGTGTTGACATTTTGAGAACAAACACGTACCATAATGAATATAAGGTTTTTGCTTTACAAAACTTTTCATTATCAACAGGTTATCATTTACAATGCAGAAAGAATATATTGCTTTGTGTTAGTATTGCATGGTTTAAAATCACCATAGCCATTTTCACTAAAAAAATTAAAATTGTCCTGTCAACAAACATGGTGGCCAATGGTGGCAGACGATTTTAACATTTTTCAATGTATCCTATAACCCATAACATAGATTTAAAGTTTTATCTTGAGTTTTCACAGATTTTTTTGCCTGCATCTTATAACCAGTCATTTACGGTACGTACCAAGTTCCATTTGAATAACATTTTTTAGTAATGGCCTCATTGAGGCCAAGACTCTCTTTGAAAACGAATGAGCTAGAAATGGTTTCTCTCAAGATAACAGCTTTTAATGAAGACTAATTTTGTTATGTCTAAGCTTATTTTTGCTTAAATTTAAGTCTTGACATTTTTGCAAGAAAAGCTCAGTGATAAACAATTATGTTATTTATTATAGCTGCAACTATGGCTCATCATTCAAACATCAATTAATTAACTACAATTAGGATATAATCTATAAAACACATCAATACTTTGTTATCAAAATTATATTGATTGAACAGGTTCAAATAACGTTTTGGTGTATGAAAAGTGTATGTTATTAAAATA
Organism: Mya arenaria; assembly: GCF_026914265.1. Lineage (NCBI taxonomy): Eukaryota > Metazoa > Mollusca > Bivalvia > Myida > Myidae > Mya > Mya arenaria. The sequence continues at coordinate 4,097,575 of NC_069125.1, read as the reverse complement.
ATTTGGTCTATGTAAACACAAGTGAGGTTTGAAATGTAACGAGCTACTGTTCAAAGAAACCTGATCCAGCCATATACATTCTATGAAAGCACGTTTTGTCAGTTTCAAATATAACTCAATATAGTTTGTCATTATAGTTCATTTCCCTGTTACAATATATTTGAAAGAACATGCTGATTTGGCTGCACGCTACTTATTAATATTTATAGCTCTCCTTTCAATTCTTCTTTGAAATTTTGAAATCTGATTTATGGTCAGTATTCGTAGAGCATCTTAAGTAATTTCTCAACTAAAGCCCTATTCGTAATTCACACACTTATTTGTTTAAAAAAAGTATACACTATAGTTATACAATAATATTTACACCTCAACTTCGGTCTCCACACACTTTGATCTGAGCCCAATTGTGTTCATACCCTGATAATGACATCAACCCCACAATTCATTCCTTAAATAAATCCTACTTATTGTTCAATGAATTGACCATCTTAGTTGGACATACCATATGTTGTAAGGTGACAATAGGTTATCTGATTTAAATCAGTAATTTCAAGCTTAAAATAATGGAAATATTTAGAGGTTAATACATGGCAGAGCCGGAGTGTACATGATAATTTGCCTAAGCATCTCATAACAGCCCGAGACATAGTTGATGGACGCTTTCCAGGGCAAAACTGATAATGGCTGAGTCATGCAAGTAATTAAGAAAAACCCTGCACAAATGTGTTAGTATATTAAGTAACATATATATTAACTTACTTTAAACTCCAGCATAATTGCAGTGAGAACTTTGAGACACGTCTCAACACCCAGCAGTTCCAAGGGGAGGTGAAGCGGGAAGTCGATCAGGGAGAAGCGAGTGTGGTCCGGCAAGGCAAACAGCAGTGGAGGCTGGACCTCACGTGGTAGAACTTGGATCTATGAACGGAAAAAGCATTTGATTGTCACCTCATTACCGATAGTTTCAATAAATTATCCACAAAGAAATTAATCTGATTGTAATAAATGGTAACAAAGTCTGGTAAGTGGGATGTAAACCCAACCGTGTGCATGCATTAGCAAAGGTAAGTACAAGGTAAGCAAGGAAGTCATCCCCTATGGTCTAGCAAAGGGATCACTAGTTGACTGCACCATGCTGGGTAACACTTGGATCTGGGAAACAAGGCCACCCATATATATATATGAGCTTTATTAGACATATATCTATCAAAATAGGGAAGCTCTTTCCAAGGTTTTATTTTCTATTTTTAGACTAGGCTGTACCTCAACACGGGTTTTTCCAGGCACAGGCACAGGGGCGCTGAGTAGTCGAAGCACCCAGGTCTCAATCTCGCGTATCTCGTGCACAACGAGGCTTGATACATTGTCACTTCCCTGACCTGTTAACACACCCCACACAGTGTCCCTGAAAACAAAACATCAAAGATTCTAAAGCACCCTAAAACAGTTGAACTCGGATTTTTAGTTACACTTATCTACATGTACATCATAGTTTTTACCCAGGAAATGGACTGGCATGAAATTCATACATGTATCAGTTATGCACCAGTCAATTTAACCACAGACCTCCCAGGTCCGGGGGTATACCGGGGATAGCCACGTAAATGGTCCATGATTTTACCTTCTAGGTGGCCCTGCAGTGCCAGGTGAATGCGGTGGTTTTGTTTTCGTGCCAAAAATAGCGGGGAATGGGCCTTACCCCCCTGGGGTGCAGGGGCATTTGACGGGTATTTTACCAGCAGGCCCTCTACGCAGGGCCGGGACTCGGCTTGGCTGGACCGAAAGTCAAAGTCCCGGCTATTCCCCGGACCTGGGGGGGCTGTGGTTACAATTGACTGGTGCATTATTATAAAAATTGTCCTCAACATGAAATAAAATTATGTAAACTAAAACTCGGAAATCAAATAAAAGCAATTAACTAATGATTCTCAGCAAACATTTAAACTCGTGATCTTTCATGAAATTAATATACATTAAAATATGACCTTTGGAAACATCATTGAACAGAGGAACGTGATATAATAAATCCATATTTCGTCTTTCTAGACAGTCATTTATTTTACATTAATCAGCCATAATGGAAGACAATTCATATAACAAGGCTAATAAGTATAATTATTATTGAAATTTTCACCTTAACCTTTGATCAAAGTTACTGTGTAACAGCCGACTTATGGTGGGAAAATAGATTTTCATTTTATTTTAAATGTGAAACTTTGTAAGCTAAAAAATTTGCTTAATATTAAAATATTTTTATTAATTTCCACTAAATAATTTAAAAGCTGCACTCTCTAACAGATTGACCATTTTAACAACTTTTTATTTTTTGTCTTTGAATTTTTAGAGCAAATTTTTGCTTAAATATCTGCAAACCCATGAAATAAGATTGCTGATTTGATCAAACAGGACATTTCAACGTTGACTAAACAATTAAGTGATGTCATTTAGTATGGCCACGGACCTATAAAGCATGGATTGGCAACTGCCCCATATCGGTGAAACGATAAGAAATAATAATTTACCCACCATCCTTAGCAGGCCCCCGGCAAATATCGAAAAATTCCGCCGAATCTCCGATCGGTGATTAACAGCGATCTTCGGTTATTTCCGCTAACTCTGCTAATTATGCCTTGTTCGTTATAGATTTAATCATAATTAATAACTGTGATTTTAATCAGATTCCATTGGACTATTATCAACTCAAATAAAAGTACTACGCATTTAAGTCAATTTTAATTAATGTTTTCCTACATGTATATATTCGGCCGATGTCGGACGTCTCGAAAATGACCACACGGTAAGATCTCGGAATGAAATCCCGCTGCACGCGTGAGTTTGAGATTATCGCATTAACACAGATGAGAGTTGCCAATCCATGGTTTATAGGCCCTGCACAAACATCCAAAATTATACTTTTAAAGTAACCTTCAAATGTCTATATGGAATCAATATTTTTCATCATTGTATTTGATTATACAATTGATCAATTTTGCAAATGAAAAGTATAAATATAAAAATTATACTTGTATATTATTATAAAATTGTGATTCATCTAGTATGACACTGCATAAATTAACTGCATAATGATAAAAAAATTATATATAGCTGAACCACATAACTTATAAAAATACAATACTTATATAATTGTAGCAGGGTCATGCACTGGTTTAAATATATATTAAGCCTGTTCATTTGTATGTTACAGCAGCTGTTTCCAAAAGCTACCAATTAGCTTTTAGTTTGTTACATGGTATGAAAATGTCGTAATATGTCCATATTATGCATATATGTAGATTCGACTAAATTCCCGTCAGCCCTCTATCAGATTAACATAACAGATCAGGATAGAAAATATATTATCAAAACATTAAACTAAATATTATTTTTAAGTAAAAACCTGCACCTCTGTCACATATGAAAAGTGATTGCTAAACAACTTGAGTAGCAGGGTCTTAAAACTCAAATCCAAACAATTTACCATACTCTGTGGCAGAAATTAGCACAACACTATTTGGCGTATTAATAATATGCCCCGCATCAGTTATGCATTTAAACATGCAGGGCTTGGTCAAAATCTTTATTTAAAAGCATGTTATCCTTTTAAACCAAACAAAAGTGCAAGAATTGCGACATCTTTATCCAAAAGTCTAATTAACGACTTTAATAAGTCATCTTATGTTGCTAAACGTATTGTTATTTTACTTTTGATGACTGTACCACAAAATTAATGTCAAAAGGCTTCATTGCCAACTATAAAGCTACAGTTCCTAGTATTTAACATGATGAGAATTCCCAGCAATGATGACAGATCTATATCTTCCTGTCCCCTGTCATTCGGCCAATTTGTCATCATACAACACGAGAATATACGAAGATGTCCACCAATAATTGAGAAAGCAGGGGGAAATGATGATGCAGCTAATTTCTTGGATTCAATCTGTTGTCCTGAGGCCAGACAGGAAGTATATTTCTATTCTGTTTCATATGACATAACATTTCCAAAAAAACAACACCAAGACTGCTCCAAATTGTATGGCTAATTGTGATATAATATATATGAAACTGATACTTGAGATTTGAATGTGTTTTGTCGATAACTTAAGGCTTCAAATGACAGAATAAATGCACTGGTTTGTGCATTAAAGGGGCGTTATAGACGCCAGATGATACAATTGCAAGCAGAACAAAGTGAAAATTGTCAAAAACTTACATAAAATTGACATCGTCGTGTACTTAATGCATTTTTATTTGATTCTTGTATACTTACTGATACATCAAATCGCTTATGCACCAGTCAGTTGTAACCACCCCCACCCCCACCTACAGGTCTGGGTGTTTACTTCAATCACCTGGGGAGAGCATTGGAAATAGGCCGTATTTTTACCTTCCAGGTGGCCACAATGTTTGTCCCGGCAGGGAGGGGATTTTACCTGGGATTGACAGTGCATGTTAAAGTCCCTGCTTATCCTTCGGACCTGGGGACCTTACGACATAAGCATCTTGTAAAACAATTTTGACAATAAACTTGTTTAAAAAGTTAGTTTTAGGGGTATATACCGGTAATCCATTGACAAATAAAGAAATGGATACCAGGGGCAGTGATTACGAACAGTCTCAAGTCTGAGTTCAGACTCAAGACTCATTATGGCAAAACTTCATTTCATTGTAACTTTCCTTCTATCAGAGAATCGATGGTAAATTTGTTGAAACATATTAATATTTGAATATTTTACCTTTATTTACATACATTTTTGTAAAAGAAATGAAATAAATATGATTTTATTGTTCCTTTATAAAAATGCTTTTCTGAGTCTGAGTCTAGACTTGGACTTGAGACTGTTCGTAATCATGGCCCCTCAGGTTGCATCTGGCCGGATGTACTCTTCTTACTAACTTCAAATCAACAAAAAAAGTTCAAGTAATTTGTAGAACATTAACATAAATATTTAAATGTAAACAACTTTTGCTCCAATGATTACATATTACCCAAAAAAGATCATATTGTGTCTATTTTTTTATAAATCCTTATGCAAGCCCCTTCTTTTTATGTCATAATTTTCGTTCTGTTTTTTTTATGGAATTATTTTCTTATTACAACATATCAAACATCAATATATATTTTATTTTCTTTGTCAGATATGACTTGTTTCGTAACATCAAATTTACATGTTATGGGCTTTTAATAACTATGAGAATGACACCCATTTATTATTACATTTATAAGTCTATAAAAATTATTTAAATATAACAACATCATCACACATTATGTTTTCCTCTTTTTTTGTCAGATATATTTTTTGTATGATGACATCCAATTTACATATTATGGGCTTTTAATAACTGACACCAATAAAGACTCAAAACTGCTTTTTTCCCCTATGAATACCTCGGTTGCTAAATGGTTTGAACAAATTTGAATGAAACTGTGTGTACTTAACTGCTTTTCATATCGGATGATACAAGGATATTAATTGTTACATTATTTTATTAACTCTTACATAAATGCACTTTAGGGCTGCTGAACTAAATTGCTGGTTTAATGGTTCGTGCACTGGCTCCTCAACAAACTGTCGTAGGTTCTACACTACACTCAACGAGTTAGACCCACTTTCCTCGCTCACTCCGAGGGATAAAGTCGATGATCACGGGTTTCCTCCTAGGGTAAAACTGTTGCCCTCGCTAAAATCCCCCCGAGTTCCTCCCAGTGGCTGGCTTACCGCCGAGTTTAATATGAACGATAGCGTTGAGAATCGTCCGATTTTATGATCCCGCAGCGGAACTGTGAGTCTAATCAGATAAGCAAGAAATCATTCTTGTTTAGAAGTTATTTATTTTTATGCTCATGCACATTGTTAAGCGTAAAAGATTCTTACATGTAGCAACGTTTAATTTGTATTTATGTCCGTAAACGCCGATTGAATATTGTCTTGAATCATAAACATTGAATCATTAAAGTATATCCACTAAGTTATTGCATCATAAAGCAGCCAACTATTTACAAGATGCTGAACCATGACCTCTGACGTAAAGGGCGTGATCAATACAATGTAGAATATACTATTTATTATTGGTGGTTAAAAAAAGCTATGACGTTTCATGGAATTTTCCACAGAAAACAAGGCAAGAAGGCCTTCAAAACCATGCGCTGTGAACTTTGAACGCATGTTTGACCTCCTGATTTTCCGAAAATGTGTAACCTAGAATTTCTCGGAAGAAATGTGTTTATCAGTCATTAGCAAAAACACGTTTATAAGATGCATGTGCAACTAGTGAAATACGACTGCATTTTTGAGGTAAGCTAACTTCATGCAAAACGGCCAGAGGAAAAAGAATAATAGCAAATTACTGGAGCCGTCGTAATCTGTTGAAAATTTTAATAAAATAAATATAACTTTAGCATAGATTCTTACCTAGTGTCCGCAAAGTTAACCCCTCCGAGGAACGCCGAGTTCGTTATTCTTCGGTCGACTTATCACCCTCCGAGGGCCTTAAATTCAAACTCCGAGGAACGCGGACAGTCGATAAAATCATTGTGTTGGCCGGGATAGCAAAAATCCGCGGAGGGAAATGGAAAGTGGGTCTAACTCGTTGAGTGTACTGTATGTTGGCCTTGGCATATATATTTATATGTGAGTTTGTCATTTAAGTGAGTTCGGTTTATGGTCACGAAGCTGGACAAGTGGGTTGATCTTCCTCAAGGTACTCTGGTCCCCCACAATACAAAATTTAAGACCACAATCTAATGTAACATTAGGTGCCAATGAGAGTGATTAATATAAATTTGTAAAAACATTTCCCAATGTTAATGATTAATTTTAAACAGAAGAACTGGGGCTGTATTTATAAAACATCTCATTAAATATGACAACGTAGGTTAATGCCACCTGTATATCATGAACATGACCGTATAATATATAATATTTATCACTGTTCATTGAGCTGAGATAAACATCTCACATTATAATGCCTAATGTAGAATAATATAATTGTATTATACAAAGAATGGACGGATTGAGTTTTTTTTGTATTTATGTAAGCAGAAGAAATCTGTCATTGAAATGTAACCACTGAATGGTTTTAAAATATGATATTTGTAACAATTTATCATAATATTCCTGCCAGGTAACAAATGTAAGATTCAAGCCTTTCTTGAGTGTAAGAATTATGGCTTGTTGACATTTAAAAGTAGTGTACACCTGGGTTTTAGCTGAACGATTATGGATTTTACGGTGCTCCACTCTGTCAGGAATTTGGGTAGAACCCTTCTGCCTGCTTTCAAATCAGACTTCAAAATATTTCTAGAATGTTATGCATCAGTCAATTGTAACCATGGCCCCCCCCAGGTCCTAGGTATAGCGGGGAATTTCGGTCAAGCCAATCCCCGGATAAAATCCCTGCCCTGCAGAGACGAACTGATGGTAATATCCCCGCCAAATTCCCTGCAACCCAGGGACCCTAGGTAAGGCACATTCCCCGCTATATTTTGCGCGACGAAAAAAACACCGCATTCACCAGGCACTGCAGGTTCACCTGAAAAAACACGGCCCATTTCCCCGGCTATCCCCGTTGCATCATTGCAGTAGTCGAAATTAGCATTAAGCCTACACGCCCTACATGGTAAAATGCTTTCCAGGCTTTCTCAAATTCTGTTTTTTTTACAGCAGCACTTCTTCAAAAGTGCAATGCCATGCAGTATAATATCAATTTGGTCTTGTTTTGATGACTTTTATTGCTCTCATTCAATAGAATATTGAGTTATCAAGGTAGGTTTATAAATTGATACATATAGACTGTAGATGAAACAGGATAAATGGATAGATCAGTAGCTCACCAAATCAATAGACCTGCAAAAGTCTGTAGCTGTGAATACATAGAAAATCCTCGGAAGCAGGGATAATGGGTATTGATCAAGCCAATTTAAATAAGCCCTGGTGGCTGAAACCAATCTGGCTAATAATGCCTAAACACAGGGCACCTATCATGCTCTTTAAATAACAGCAACACACAACAGTTAGGACTTATATCAAAATTTGGCCAAATCCCAATCATACCAAAACATGTAATAAAAGGGGTTTTAAGCCAGGTTTTAAAAAGGAGAATGCAAAAAAGGGACATGGTGCTGAGGGTGAAAAGGGAAAATTGTAATTCACTGTGGATTTTTGTGAATTGTCAAAAATGTATTAAAGAGAAGTTTTCTGTTTTAACTGTGTACACATATTAAATGTGTATGTGTTTATGATAACATTATAAGATATAACAGAAAAAAATAAGAAAATATTTGATTATCCTAAGCATTCAATTCTATTAATTCTCTTTAGCTAAACCCCTATAATATTATGAATATATTATTATTCTTGAATAATTTGGTTTTGAATTTCCATTTTTTGCTTAAACAACGCCTTAAATTTCCTTATAATCAGAATTAATTAAACAGGGTTGATCCAATGTGCAAAAGGATGGGTAAAAAACTAATTGAATCATATATAATTTTATGTCCTTCATAATATTACATAAAATGTTTCATAACAGCTATGTAAATTACTGCTATTAAATAAATCACCCTCTTCAAACATCATGCATCGAAGCATTTCTACATAAAATTAACCTTTTTTCTGATTGATCTACTTCAGTAACTACCCATATAATTGCCTTAATATAATAAAACTTAAAATCAACAAAAGACAGGGTACTCATTTTTCTGACAAATTGTGCATCTACTTTTTAAAATGTATATTCTTCATACATTTTATATGCGGGTGAATATTAGCTTTAAAGTTTAACTCTCATTGGTATCAATTTACAAGAAACATGAATCAATTCAAATTGCAAGGTATATATATTACTTGCGAAACTTAATTAAACAGTAAACTATATATTGTTATCACGCAAACAAGAATTGAGGATACGCAGTTTCATATGAAAGCTTTCTATGGGTATACATAAATGTATACTCCCTTTACGAAAGTGTCCTTCGGTGATGAACAGCAACCATGACATTTAAGGCTGAATGAATGAATGAACAAGTTTATGTCAATGACTCTAGATCAATGTTACAATTTCTGCTTCAGGCCAGATCAATTGATTATGAAATCACCAAAGTAACAACAATATGGAAAGTAACACTAATGCATTATTTTTAAAGCTAAAATATCTGTAAAATACCAAGAGCAAATTATAATTATTTTAATTATATTTTTCTGCATGTTGAATTAACAAAGGTTTTAAACTCAGTGCAACAAAATATACATTGCTTCAAAAAAAGGATGAATACATCAGCTTCAATTCTTAAAAAGGATGAATACATCAGATTCAATTCTTAAACCAAAATCCTAGCACTTCACTGAAATTATTCTTGTATTTTTATTGTAAAATTTATATTAGAGTGCAAAATACAGGAACAATACAATGACTTGAGTGAGAATAATCTTAGTAAAATTATCAATTTAACAGAAGTACAGACAGCAGTTGAAATAAGCACAAACATGCAAGCCCATGTCATGGAAAAATGCTTTTCAGGCCTGCTTAAATTTTGGCTTGAATAAAGCAGAGCTTTTTGACAATGAGACTTTCTAACATTTTTTAAGCCCACATGTAAAAATTTGGATTTTCAGTTTAAGGTCTAATTTTTATGACTGCATAGTAGGGTTTCAGTTAAAGCATTATGGTGCTGCATCCTGTCCTTGTTTGGTAGTACCCTTTAGTTGCTTAAGACTGTGCATACAATATTTACGTAATTGACAGTACTAGTTGAAACCTAATAGGACTTTATTTAACAGAATATCTAACATTTCAGGGCTTCCATTAAGAATTCGAAACTGAAAGTATGAACTTCCTTATCATCAATATTAGAAGTTTTTCACTGAAATGTGGAAGTTTAAGACTCTCAAACACAGCAATTTGTTCCACTATTTTTCAAATATTATGTTAAAAACTAAATAAATGTTCCTTTGACTTTGGAAGTTTTTAAAAAAATCTGGAAGTTTTTGTACTTTGAGTTTCAAGGAATCAATTTTGTAAGTTTATGCCCATTTATAGTGAGTAATATTCTTCCAAACTTTCTTTAATAAGAAGCCGTGCACTTTCTGTCAAATTTATAAGTATTTCAGTTAATCAATTTTTTTTTTTTTTTTTTTTTTTTCTGTCAAATTCTTTCTGTTCAAATTATCAACAGTGCTACATGTAAACAATGTGCCCTTTTCTCCCTGAGCACCCTATCCCTCTTCTGTAGCACCACATCCTTTTCAAAACCTTGCTATAATCTAAGTACAGACATTATCACAACAAATTTCTGTAACAGACTGCACAAATTGCTACGTGCACCTGTCGGGGTTCAAACCCATGACTTCTCGATCTGCAGGCAGACACAGTGTAAGTGCCACTATATATATACACATTGAATACCTGGTTACATTTCATTTACTTTACCTGGACAAGCTTCTTGATCCTCCAATTCTTCTGGCACAACTTCTTTCATGGCAAGCATCAATCAATCGTCGCAAGATGAACAAACATTCACGAAACGTTGAAAAAAATGGATGGTGACTGATAATGCATAGTGACGTTAGAGTATTACATCGAACTCGTGAAGAGGATTTTGTTTTTTTACTAGTCCGTGGAGAACGTGTCTCCGAGTCATTATGTGGCAGGTTTCTTACGTTCGGATTTCCCTCACTGTAACTACCACTACTGAACTGTCTTTCACTTCCAAAGCTGCTGCTTATGGTACTGTGACGGCTGTCAGTGCTGTGCCGACTATCTGATCTTCGTTCTGATTTATATCTTTCAAATGGTCTAAAAAAGTTCACACATATGCCATACCGCACTTTCCCCGAATCTTTTTCTGTGAGCGTGAAAACAAATGATGTAGTTTCTCTGAGACTCATACGTTTCGGACCTACACTTATACAGCCTTCAGGCTGACAGAAAAATATCACATCTGTAGGCAGTGGAAAGTCGGCATGATCTTCCAGAGGATAGCGCCTTAACAACTCTGGTGTTTGTGCAACATTGTTGTTGTTGTTGTGGTGTCGGCTGCCCACAATGACCATGTAATCCAGCAGGCGCGGACAAAAATATTTTTTATGATATTCAGACATACTGCTGGTAAACCAATTGTTTTTAACCAGCAGGCAGCTGTTGATTTGGTTTTAGTTCATTCCTAATCAAAGACTCTCTATAGGAGTGTTGAATACCGAGCTCCTCATCCATTCTTGTTGGCATTCAAATTACATCTTGGCATCTACCTAAAAAAGTTAAAATTAAACATATTCATTAATTAATTGACATATTATGTTGTTCGTCAATAGAACCAGTGATCGAAATTAACACAAGCCTGCAAGCCCTCCACTGGTGATATGTCTTTCGGGCTTGATAAAATTCTGAATTGATATAGCAGGGCTTGTTTAAAAATTTGATGCCAAGCATTAGAATAAAAACTTGTGCTTGTTCATCCAAAAGTCAAATTGCAATTACTGTAGAACAATTGATAAAAAATTCAAGCCCTGCACAATATGATACATAATCACAGTACATGATGAAATATAAAAGTTGTTACACAGATACTTGACACAGCATTTCTAAGAAATGCTTACTCTTATTACATGTATATATACAATAGTTCCTGTGCATTGTAAGACCCGACCCTATTTGAAACTGAAAAAGTGAACTTCCTTGGCATTAATTTGCAAATCTTCAATCTAAAAAAATCAAGTCAAAATTCCACAAACAGTTAGAATGTTTTTCACTTTTGTCGAACTAATAAAAATATTAGGTGATTTTTGTTGTTTATAATTTTCAGCTTAAACAAAGTATCCTAACTTCACAAAAGTATATCAAAGAAACATCCGAATTTAACAACTTGAATACCATAAACTTTTACTTGTATATCATCAACTATTTTATATACACACAGATTTATTGAATATTTGAAGAGACACAAATGTTCTGTCCGAAATCTACTCAGGTTAGTGTAAACAAACGTTATTTTAGACAAATTGTCCAAATGATTTTCAGATAACTCTGGTTTCTTTCATCGTATACTTACAAAATCCACGGAGTATTCCTGAAAATCACTGACACTGCCTACATAAATTTCAACAAGAACCGGTCGATAATGTTACTGCAGGCTGTTGTTTGTTGACGTCAAAAGTGGCGCCATCTGTCATAAATTTTGTGAAGGGAAGTAACCATCAATCAACCGAAAAGAAAAAGGCAGCACACCACTGATTTTCAGAATAATTATGTTGCAATTTCCACCATGATTATATATAGGTCCGTGATGATAACGATTGTCATTAGGTTGCACATTTTTTTGTATAGAGCTGTTCTCTGTTTTCTGTTGTTGTCGTTTTTCTCAAGTTTCCTGGTACTTCTTCTTCGAATCACCCCCCCCCCATTTCGTGATCAGGAGAAGTGTCCAAACGAGCTTTTCATGTCAATACGGTATGCACACAGTCTACACTTTGATGCTTCATTTTAGACTGTAAAGACAAACTGTTCAAATGTCCTTTGTCAGTTTTAACGTCTATTTCATTGCGTTCCGTTGGGAGTGAGCGCATGTCCAAACTGGACCCTTAATTGACCCCCGTCAACGTCAAATCCCCGGCCGGACTCGCCCCTGGCAGTAGATGTTTTTGGAACATTTCCTTTCTATTAATTCTCAAACCAGGTCATTATTTCATGTTTCATTTAATAAGTAAAAAACATCCTTTGCAATTATTTTATTAACTTTAATGAAGACCGTGCTACCTAAGATTAAGGAACATTTAAATTTAATAATAAAAAAGTTAAAAATATCTGTATATAAGAGGTATTGAATCAATCGTTCAAGCTGATGCACCTCTGATGGGCCTTCACCACAAACGTGGAATGGAGCTGCAATGGACCGGATGGTTTTGCATATATATACTAGTATATAAAATATTCATTGGAACAGTCATGTGACAGCACTTTTTAAGATGTCTATCCCCTGGTGGCCATTTAAAAAAATGAATTCCAGAGACGTGGACATTTGGAAGAACCGTGATCATTTTTTATAAAAGTTCATCCAATTCTGACTAAATCTTCTCGAAAATTCCTCGTGGCGATGTGACAAGGTAAACCAGATCTAACGGCTCTTTGGTGGCCATTTCAGTTTAAGCCTTTTTACCTTGGTAGAGGATAGGAGGAACAGTCCAGTGAAACAAATTTAATATAAGACTGTCTAGGGACGTTTAACAAATACAAACAATTCATGAGAATTTACAATTCCAGTTTATGTATTAATATAAGGCCAAACCACCTCCGTCAGTGTCGTGGGCCAAGTTTCTTTTTCCAACCTCGAGCGTCGATATTCACTAAATTTTAGCTGTCTTTTCATTCTTATGCAATCATGAAACTATTTAGTTTGCCGTATTCCAAAACACGTCATACACCGCAGTACTAATGGGGCATATTCTCTGAGTAACCTTTGCGGAAGATTGGTTGCAATGCCATAAGCTTTCGACGCCGTTGAATCATTTATCGACGGATGCCCACTCAATTTCTTACGTTGATAACATTCCATGACCTTTAATTAGCGACTCTTTCTCGCGTGGAGTTTGAGCCATGATGCAACCTGGGCATCTGTGATCGGCGACTAAAACTGACCCCAGTAGTCGCATGAAAGCTACTTTTGACATGTTCAAAGTTTTCAGGACTGTAAGTAAACCTTCAGTATAATGCACATGTATGCTACAGGCTGAAAGCACAGTTTTTTTTGTTTAGTGAAGGGCTATAACTCTGCTGATACAGTTCAGATATAGAAACAAAACCGTTGGTATTGATTAACTTTATATGCTTATAAGCATGCCTGTTAACTTTGGTGACTGTTGTTCAAATAAAGGAACATGCTTGCCATGAGTGTTAAAGCTGCACTCTCACAGATTGAACGTTTCGACAACTTTTTTTTTTATATTTTTGGCTTGGAAAGAGCCGATTTATGCGAAAATGCATGGAAACCAGTGGTATAAGACTGCTGACAAAGCATTAGAATGCATATTTTTTATTTTTAAGTTAAAAAATGATGTTCTATAGATTTTTGTTAGCCATAAAACATTAATTTTGGAACGGAAATATGAAAATCTGCGATCTGATCTTTTTGTCAGCAGTCTTTTATCACTAGTTTGCAGATATTTACGCAAAAAATGCTCATTCCAAGACAATAAATAAAAAAAAGTTGTAAAAACGGTAAATATGTGAGAGTGCAGCTTTAAGAGACGTACAATTAATCAATCTAAACACCACTGCTTTTGTATGGTAAAGACATAAGAAAATGACTTATATAAATGAATGTTGCTTATAAGGTCAAAATATCGAAGCTAAAGCTGATTAAGTTGACTGCTAAATGGTATTGCATCTATTCTGCCATATACTGCGTTTTCTAAATGACTTGTCATCTCCAGAAATGTAATTCCGGGCATGTTCAGAATGACACCAAAAGACTTTCGTAGGTTAATTGGCACACTTTCATGACTTAGCTCAACCAATGAAATTAAGACTTACACAGTTGATAGAAATGTTAACACAATCGGAACATCTCGGCCAGTATCCAACAGAACTGACAGTCTATCTCGAAACTTGCCGGAGGTGGCCGAGTTGTGGCATACGGCTGTTTACAGAATTATAAAGCGCAAAAAGCATTTCGACGACAATATTTGACGACCCTTTAAAATTAGAATACAAGCTCGAATGAGACGGGTTTATTACAACAGAATAGAAATGTTCAACCAACTGAATTTGTCCCGATATTCGGTTTACATGGAAATTCACAGTCTTATAAGCCAATATTAAAATTGGCCTTATCTGTGTTCATTTGCTTAAACCGCAGTTTCAGTTGTTGTTGTTGTTTTTTTCAAACTGAAAGCCTTCTATAATCATTCATATATAAGTAGTCATCGCTTTCGGCGGCCATAGGCCAGTACATAAACCTAATGCTCCATTTCTTCCCCTTGGGTTTCTCTCAATTATATTTTTAAGCTTTCCAACCCGTCCACTAACTAATGGTATTTACTCCAATTTATATGCTTCAAAATTATTCTTTAACACCACTCGGAACTGTAACAAGGCCATCCCAGCAGTGATGGGAACACATTTAAATATATATACATGGTGAATTTTAATTAAAAAACGTCATACATCTGCAGTTTTATTTCTTTTTGTTTCTTACATTGAACAAAAATACATTTTATTATGCCTGATAACAAAATGTTGAAATCAAATATTCTACATTCATCTTTATGAATAAAACATGCACAATAATAACGAGGAGATCATAGTTCAATGTAAGATAATAAATAGTCTTTGCAATAATCCGTATTTGCAACCACTAATTGTTATTATTGGTGACAGACACTGTGCAAAAATAAATGCATGAAGACATGAAGTAAATCGGTATCTTAATCAATAAGATAATAAAAAAAATAGGAAAATAGTATGGCTATGTACAATCTCTTGAATGAGAAACGTATATAATTATATCATATATATATTTGTCTGCCCATTATCAGCTCAGTGATAACGTCCATGCACATATTAGCATTATTTGAATAACGTCATATCCAGGCCTTTCTCAAACCACTTTGGTTGAACAGAAGGTTGGGAAGAAGGATCATTAAAGAATGTACTCTGGATGACCTTCCTTGAACTCTTTACTTTCTCAGCATCCGCTTTCTGCAATTAAAAATAAAACACTGTTGTCAAAATGATACAAGTATTAGTTGATTTATATTTATACAAAACAAGACACGCATACGTCGTGTTTATATATACATTTTAATCTAACATACAAAGACTAATTGAGTTGTACATGAAGAAAATCATTGTGAAATCGTGAGTCTTATTATACATGCCCATGTACATTAACATGACGTTTGATTAGTAATTACATGAGCCTTCAGGTGGGCCGTTTTAGCAAATATAAAGTTGCTCTTTTTCTTTTGATTAGAAAATAAATCACCTTGCATTTTAAGAAACAATTTAAATGGAAAACAATAATTGCTCAATTAGCAATAATCAAGCAAGTCATACGTTTTTTTCTCATTTATAATTTAATCTTTTTGTGATAAAGACTTATTTGAATACAGTTGTTTATTTTCCATCTAAATCTTAAGAAGAAAGCGTACTATTTTCTCTTGAATTGAAAAAACATGTTGAAAGACGTTCGGAACATCGCGTTACATCTTACCGGATATGGCGTTACAATTAAGAACGCTAATGTAGTACAGGGTGTATGGTGTGATTCTTACTGGATATCATCTAAGTATACATTTTACTTAAACAAGCAATAAAAACGATCGGAAATATATTGTTTTAAATTTTACAAGGTGTTACACTCATCTAATACATGAGGCACACGAAATGGCATGGCTTTGTAGTTTTTGGCTTATCAGCATCACAGGGGAAACAGATTTCAAAATATGAGCATGTGATAACAAATCTGACTCCCTTCATCATAAAATAAAAAAATATATCCGACACATCCTGGAAATATTTTAGTTAGCTCACCTTAGGCTCGCTTAGTTCCATATTTCCTGAACTCTTTAAATAAAATTATAAATTATATGTCTCCTATATATAGTGATCGATTACTTATGTATGCATCTTCTTTTAAAGCTACAGTCTCAGTTGAAAATCATGCACATGGCCAAAGACTAACATGGGGCTTATTTTATTTTCCTATTTTATGAATAACTACATGTGTACTTACAGTAAACATAAAATTATACGTAAACAAACATATATCAAATAGTTGTGACCTTTTTTTCAACATACCCTTAGGCTGCAGAAGCACAGTAGGATATTATAACCAACCAATTGTACCCTATACGAGTAGTTAAAACCTAATTTGATACCTTTTTGCGTTCAGCTGCCAATTTCTGCTTTTCATCAAGTTTTTCTTTTGAGAGTATTGTCGGTTTTGACCTTGCGCGGTTCTTAAGCCTTGCTGGAACTTTATCATCTTTACCCCTACCCATTATGGCCTCTTCTATTCCAATGGTAAAACCAACACCTCTCTCATTGCCAACAACACCTGAACGTTGATTCCCAATCCCATGGTATATTCGTTCTTCTTGTCCTGGAACTGGTTGAGGTTCATATTGATATTCACTTTTTCGACTCATTGTTGAACTTAATTATAAAGTCAATAGTTAAATAACATGAAACAAATGTAACCGGTTAGAACGTTATAACGGATACACGATACACTCATATTTTGAACAATAACTTCGCTTTAAAAATAAACGAAAATGATTCGACGATCGATCTGATCTACTTTCGTGCCTTTGGTTGTGTACATAAATGGCACGGTAACGAGCGTCAAAATTTTAAGTCGTGAAAACTTGTCAAACAAAAGGTTACATTACACTGATATTAGTATATTTAGACTACATAATTACAATCGGAACTCCTCGGCTAGTATCAAGATAAGTCTATCTCGAAGCTTGCCGGAGATGGCCGAGTTGTTACGATTGTACATAATTACTGAACGAAAGAATTAGGACATTTTAAATCGCATCCTCTATCTAAGAATAAACATGAGGTGCATTTTTCAAATGCGAGCAGAGTGTTATTTATAGAAATAACGCAATGCGTTTATTCATTTCTAGCCCAATAATTATACATAGAGAGGACGCGATTTAAAATGTCCCAATTGAAATGACGCCACAGCACAGTTTCGACTAAATGGCTGGAAGCTTGTTCAATTGAAGGTCAGAGAAGCACTGTAAAATCTCTATACCGGAGTTTCACACTTCCCAAAATATAAAGAATGAAAAGAATTTTTTTTTGAAAAACACATGCACGTCCACACAGCCAGGATAGTCAAACTCATGCGTCCTTACATTGATGGTGCACCCCGGACCACATGCGTACGGGTACTTTCCGAAATAGTAAATAACCATCATCTTTGATGTAGATTATGACTGAACTCGGCCGAAGAAATTTATTAATTTATTAATTTAAGATTAATTATATAACAAGCTAATCACAATTGATAAGGTATGGTTTATGTTTAGCTCCGCCCGTAATATAGAATTTTAATTGGTTCGAAATGCGCACACTATACTGTAGGTTGATGCTAATTATTATTCTGAATTTGAATACATTATCATGTTTAACTCATTTGGCTTTGAAATAGTGATAAAAAACAAATGTAGCTAAGTGTACATCCCCCTCCCCCAAAAAAGGAAGTAAAGAAAAAGGAAACAACAACAAAAAACAAACAAATGAACAAACAAACAACAAAAACGAAACATCGCTAATATTTTTAATCCTTACTTAAATCATGTGCATTATTTTGTTTTGATTATTTAAGTCAAATTATTTAAGCACGATAAAGCATTAAGCATTTTTGTTGCATTAACCTATATTGTGCGGCGCCTTTAAAGGCGACAAATACTTGAATAAATTTTGGTGACGGTCTGAAATATAAATATAAGCTTGCATACGATGTATTTTTAAACGAAATAAAAATAAGATCCAACACATGGAGTTCGCCCCGATATTTGTCCGAAAAACTGTCCTTTAAGCTTTTGTAGTAACTAGTTCAGTGTTGTACATTCATCAATGTCTATTGGTTTGCCGCCGAATGTGAATGCGTCAAATCCGGAATATTTCGACAAACTGCACTTGTTCCCAATCACACCGGGAAGCAAGTATGTATATTTAAGAAAACGGGTCGAAGGATTTAAAAAGCCTATAAAATCCAGCCTTATCTTAGATGTACATAATACATCGTTGTTATAAACTACATAATCTTCTTATTGCCGATATTTTCCTCACTAAGGCTTCCAAACTTCTCTCTAACACCACATCAAACTGAAATGTGAGCAGTGACGAAAACCATACATAAACTCACCTTTTGTGTAAATGGCGGATCTTTCCATCTGGCACATGTCAACAAGTTTTATTTTTTATTTTATTTTTATAACATTCGAAAAAAAGAAATAAACATCATGCTTAATATCCAAAATGAGGAAATCAAATCAAACGTATTAATATTTATGGACAAAAGTAGAACACAAATAACAGAATGAAATCATTGTTCAAAGCCAGCAAATAAGTTGTCATTGCGATTATCCACAATTTTCACCATTTACTTTCATTATTGATGACGCAAATTGTAAACAAGTCGATGTATTTAAATACACGCGTATCTAAATTACAAACTTATAAATATGGCTATATGTACAATTTATTCAACAGCAAAAATATAACTATATGACCATAACATGCTTGATTTTCTGCCCATTATCAGCTGAATATGATAACGTCCATGCACATTTTAACACTATTTGAATAACGTCTTATCCATGCCTTTCTCAAACCACTTTGGTTGAATTCTTTGATGTACAATCTTGTCAAACTTTACTGTGTCTTCGCTTACTTTCCTTGCCATCTTTACTTTTTCCGCATCCTTTTGCTGTATTTAAAAATAAAACACTGTTCTCATAGCAATTATAGTAGTGGCTAAACAGTTAACCCATAAATTGTGTATACATGTATGTACATATTAGTACACTTACGCAGACTAAAGTAGGAACATATTGAATCTTAATACGCATGCACATAAACAGTGTTTTAGCAATTTAATTTAATCGTATTTTATTGAATATAATATGTGCACACACGTTATTTCGACAAATGTGTAATAAAATGTATAACTACATATATGATATATACATTTAATCAAATGCATTTTGTCACATTTTTGTCACTATGTCCTTATGAAGCGAACCGAGAGTTTGTTGTTATTCTTAGTCATTTGTATCATATAGTTCAAGTTGTTCTGGCCCTAAAATATGTTACCCTTTTGCGTTCAGCTGCCAATCTCTGCTTTTCATCAAGATCCTCTTTTGACAGTATTGTCTGTTTTGACCTAGCGCGATTCTGGAGTCTTTCCGGAACTATTCCATCTTTACCCCGACCCATTGCTGCATTTTCGAATCCAACCGTAAATCCAATACTTTTCTCATTTCCAACAACACTTGAACGTTGATTTCCAATCACATTGAATGAATGTTGAGATTCACTTTCAGTTGTTGTCATTCGACTCATTGTTGAAGGGACATTACTGTAAAAGTCAAAAGTAAAATCAGGTTAACTTGTAACAAGATCAAGTAAGAACTGACACACGATATAAAATCAACAGTTTAAACCCTAATGTTTCGAATAAAATAACGAAACCGAAAGTAACGAGTAAAATATAAACTCGGTCTATTTCCGTGTACATAAATGGCACGGTAACGGTGCGCAAATATTTCAAGCCGTCAAAAACAGTCTCATAATAGGTTACAAACTACCAAGCGGCACTGAAACATCGAAAGTAGATATTTTAAGGAAATTCCCGAGTGGATTTCGCCTTGATGCATGAAGGAGAAAGTCTCATGCCAGTCAGGTCAATCGTTAAGGTTTGTTTTACTTTTGTTTCGCATATACAATAGGCTAAATTAATCTATAAAGAATTACAAAAGCTTTAGGAAGCCAGATCTTATAAATATCCATTTCAATTAAATTGATGAAGATTCTAAATCGAAACTAGAAATGTGTTTTTCTTAATTGAATTCATTTTGAATTTATTTATTTAGTATTTTATTTATTATTTGTTTTATATAGCGTACATAAAATTGAGTACTGTAAATGATGTTATTCCGTTAGGTTGGTAAGAGAAGCAAGCTTAATAATTGACGGTGCTATGTTTACAAAATATATATTTAATACGTATACGATGATGAATAGACATTTTGAAAATGCTTGCAATGTTTTTTATTGTATTATGTTTCAATGGAGGTAAGAACTCATGGTGGATTTTTAACAGTATCACTCTGAAATTAAGTGAAAGGAAAGAACCTGTCTCGGATTAAGTTTAGTATTGGCTAAGATACGAGTACGGACGTGCAGAGTCAATAAAACAAACAGCAGGTACTTAGGTTTTATTTCATATTTTTATCACATAATTTTGTCTCATTCATTGGACTTTTATTTATTGGAAACCCAGTCATTAGGTTGGACAATAATTTTGGCCTTGGGTGGTATTTAATACTGGTCTTACTTGGATCTTACCCTAACGATTAATTTAATCTTAGATGTATGTAGCGTATCGGATTATTATTATTTTTAGAGGGAGGTATTGGGTTGCCTTAAAAATAATGGTTTTGAGCTTGTCTTTGACGGTATATTACATTGAATGTTGACACAAAATGTATCAAACAATTATACACTGTAATGGCTTACGCGGGAGTATATATATGTGGTATTTATGGTCAATCATTTGGTAAGTCGGCTTGGCAATAGCAATACCGGAGATTTTGTGCAACTTATTGACTTGAAAAAAGATACCTTGGATTTAGTGTAGTCAAATCACATATGATTAAGACGGAAGTAAATTGGCTTAGATACTGTCATTATGATCAGGGAAGAACTTATTTGAAGCTAAGTAGAGCTGATAACACATTTGTCCATAACATAAGCACGTTTTAGTTGTTCAGGTACTCAACGATTAAGTTTAACTGATAATAACTAGACTGGGTGTTAGCGATGGATGGTCTCCGTGATAAACAGGGGTATTATCAAGTGGAAAGATATGAGGACATGCAATTTCTCCCCAGTGAGTCATGGTATTAATAACCATGAACTAAGGTGCTTATCGAACACAACTACCTTGTATGATGTGGAAAATCAGAATTGCGCCCCAACATGTAGTATTTGTTTAATATAAAGATGAAAATAGCTGTATAGTGTTAATTTGTGTTATATGTTCAAAAATAGTTGAGTGTCCCAGAGCCGTTGCTTGGACATGTGCTTGCAGATAATGCTCTACAAAGAGTCCTGTCTTTGCAGGATAATGCTGTTAGAATTAAAAGCGACAACAACGTTTCTACTATAAACTACTTTCTGTAGTTGTTTCCTTTATATAAATTGCAGTCTGTTGAAAAAAAAGTTTGCAAGTTTCGTATTATTTATTACTGCAATTACAAATAACAATTATAGGCAATGAATTCTTTAACATTTGATGATGTTAATAAGTGAATGCAATAGCTGCCTTTAGTGTATCAAACTACGAATTTATTTAACTAAATAATTGGCAATTTACAAAACAAAATTCACGATCATGTTAATTAGGTTTATACAATAACATGAAAATCTTACCCTAACAACAAAGCTACTTTTGTTAGTGAATTGACATTGTGGTTAAAGGGATTGTACACCAGATTGGCACCAAAAAAGATTTTTTCTGTAGCGAATCTCAGGACAATTATCTAATAAAATGTGTTACGCTTTAATATCATAATTGTAAAAAAAAGTACAAAAATGTGAAAAATATGTGTTGGAGAAAAATACGAAATAACTGCTAAACTTAAATAAATTGTAAACTATGTGGTACTTTAGTTAGTAAGTTTCAAAGCATTGTACACATCTATGCCAAGTTTATGTCAGTTTTCGACAATTTTCTTTTTTTTTCGCTATTTTATCATACGGAGTACAGCCCCTTTAAGAGATATATAAGTATACATTTTAAGTACTTTCTAGCGTTTGACAGAATTGATTTGAGAACAATTATTAATTCTTGACTCTTTTTCAAGACTCTTGATGTTAATGGCGGTCACAATTATCCTAAACATTATATACAGATAGAAAGTATGCTCAGAAGCGTGATAAACAAATGAGAAACTCTTACTTATGTTTTTGAATCGAATAAGCATTTTAAGATTTTGAAGGACTGAATAGTGGCGATATTTTCTAAGCACCAAATCCACTATTGCCTTCGGACAGTAATAGATGTAAACTACCATACTGCGTTGAAACTGAATTTTAAGAAATTTTGTTGTGCCACTGGTCTTATTGCAGTGTTTCTCTTAGATAAGAAGTTAATTATTAAATACCGACAAAAACACCGGTTATTATGAATTCACAGTGTGCATTGTCATTCGACGGCGTGAAACGAGTTACGATTTTTATTCACTTCAATATTATTTTTCTAAGTGCACGGATTTATATTTCTACGAACGGATATTTACAATGCATTGTTCTTGATAAAAAAATTTAACTTTGATTATGGCTGAAAAAAAGACTAATCGAAAGTGTTTGACTCTAAAAGAACGTGTCGAGTGTGTAAAGTTATTAGAAAACGGTCGTAATGCAAGAATGTTGCCAAGGATTTTAACTGTGGACGGACTCAAATCAATTTCTTACTTAAGCGTAAGCGTGAAATTGTGGAGGAATATGAAAGCAATGGAAATCTAAAGGCAAAAAGACAGCGTAAAAATACGGGAAATGTGTAAATGTGCAGACTGATCTGTGGTGTGTTTTGTTTTGTTGTGTTTTGTTAATGCTATGCATCAACATTTATTTAATATACGGACTACTTTAAAAAGTGAACTAAAAATGTGTATGTACATGTAGTTGTGTTAATGTGTAGACTGATATGTGGTGTGTTTTGTTTATGCCTTGTATCAACATTTATCTAATGTATTTTATTTATAAATTTGAAATAAAGTTTTTTATCTATACACATGTATTTGTATTCAACCTTCTTCAATAATATTGAAACAGATGTTATTGATTGTGGTGTGAGGTGGTGGTTAAGATACATACTCCATCTCTGAATAAAGCTAAAGTGGCGGAAATGTCAAACCTGGATTAAGTGGCCACCTGTCTTAAGCAGCCACTTTGATCATTTCCCAAGGGTGGCCACTTAATACAGGTTTGACTGTACTTTTAAAAACAAACCTGTTTTGCTTCTCATGTCGCATAACCAAACTGTTGAGATTTCTTGAACATTTCCTTCTTTTAACATTCGTTACACAAGTAATGGCATAGTAGGATCATGTGTATATCATCTCATAAATATGTTGTTTAGAATTTACATTTGTTGAAAACACAGCTGGTATAAAGTTCTCGTTTGTTACTTATTTTGATCTTGAAATGACCTCGACTGTCAACAATGATGAACTGAATTGTCAGTTTGTTATAAAGCCCTCTGTATATAGTCTACTTTATATTAGTTACAGTAGAAAGAAGCAAAACAGGTTTGTTTTTAATAGTAAATACACTGCAATAAGACTAGTCATGGACCAAGCATGGTGGCTAGCATGGCTTTTGTCATGATTACAATGTTAACCGCATTGATGCCGACTGCCAACCCTCGATAAAAATAGCGCTCTCGCCAAAACATATATCACAACATAACTTTAAGGAATGTAATGGTATCCGATTAGACCAACAAGCTTTTGAATTATTTTAATTATTTGAAATAATGCCTGGTGACCCCATATATTTTGTTAATTTTATGACCATTTGAGACTACACTCAAGATAACATCATTATTGTTTATTTTGGACAGAAATTTTAAATAAAATGACAGATTTTACAATATTTTAAATCATTTAGTGTCACTATATATGTCATATTATTTGCGATATTAATTTGACATATTTAGTATCTACAAATCAAACCGATTCAAATGACATTAAAATAATCATTTTGGTTCATAATGCATAAAAATCACGCAATGATACGTTTATACCTTAATTGGTGCAGAAAGAAAACAAATAATGACTATACTGCCAATTAAGCCATAACATGTTGTAGCTCCAACTCAAGATTAAAAGAGTGATAAAAAAGAAAAAAAGAAAGACAATTATCAGTACATTTATTTTTATTTTGTTCATGATTCCAAACAGCAAAAATATTAAATTCAAATAGTTTAAGCCAATTAGTGTGTGTTTGGGCGGGGGGGGGGGGGGGGGAGTGACTTAATGTGATTTTTACGAACAATATCTTCTTAAAATGACATTTTATAAAAGTATTGTACGGAACATATATATTATTAATGCGTCTGTTTTCTTTCAGATTTGAATTTGCAAATGCAGTAGCATATTTAAAATAGAACATTGTTTATAATTATAAGAGGCTATTCATGGGTTGATGGAAATGTCATTCCTAAGACGATGGGAGGGAGGTTTGGGAGCTGGATTAGATTTTATCATGACAGGTGATAACCACTTTCGAGGAGGGCCATTTTCAAATGTTGTCATAACTTGTGGACCAACCAGATTGTATAATCCTATTGTTGTCGAAATTATTTATATCATATGCGTATATTATTTACAATTAAATACGATTAAACTAAACCATGACAGGTATTTAAATTCCTGTAGTGCCAATAATTATGCCCAACATTGCCTAGTTGCCTACGTTATAAACTAAATTCCATAAAAAACAATTGGAACGCTAACTGATGTTGTTGTGTTCCAGCATGGCGGATGGGAACCAGAATGAGAACAATTATATTCGGCTGCACCTGCTGGTGATGAAAGCAGGCGAAGTTTTGCGAGCAAAATTTGACTCCATTTTCCCACCTGCTAAACTTGCGTATCATCTGAAACTTAAAACACATGCAGACATATTAAAAGATTTGAAGAAAAGAGGCATACTTTCAAAAATACAATACTCTAAGCTCAATCAGAACCCAGATTCTGGAGAGTTTGACACTACTCTTTTAGTGTTACTTCTTAGAAGTGTCTGCAATTTGGATCCAAACGATACCACATGGGAAATAAAGGAGAACAAAAAGATTATAAACCCCACGCAGCCAGACATTGCAAGCATTGTACGGATACGAAACTTGCGTAACGAGGTATTTTGTTTAAACTATTAATTAACACTGGGAACGATCCTGCAATAATATCCCGGTGATAACACTATGCTGTTAAATATAGGAAAGGGCTATTCTAGATCGAGGGGTGAATGTGAAAAGGTTCTAAGTGACATTAAATAAAGAAAAGATCGAACATTTTCGCCTTCACACCTAGAGTTGATATTACATAAACTACTTATCTATATAAAATGCGAGCATTTGGTTACACTTTGCATAGCTTTGTATAGTAAACCATTTCTTAATAAATGATTAATGCACCGTGGACACCTTATGATATACTATATATCGCCATGTGTTTATCGGCGTAAAACATTTCTGTTCATTTTGATTTGTTAATTTGTCCAAAACATTAGCAATTTGTTTTTCTCTTTTTTCAGATGCAACATGCACCTGTCGCACAATTAAAAAATAATGATTTTGAAGATGGTTGGAATATACTCAAAGACGTAAGTAATATAAAAAATCCTGCCGTCATGTTCGTTTGATAAATGTATAATACTTCCAAGCTGGCACAAACCGTTAGGTCGACGTTCAATTGATGTTGGTTTCCCACGTTGAAGTCGGCGACCAAATCACCGACTAATTCGGATTCCCATCTCTTCGACGTCATATAAATTCAATAACCTATCAATTAAAAACGACTGATTACATGATGGTCATCCAACCTAACGTCCTGTATCTGGTTGGATAATACTTTAGTATTTCAAATAACGTATTTTAAATTTAATAAGAGTCTTTAATTGGACTCGAAAGTTATCCATATTGTTTGTCTGTTATATCAAAATATAATAAATTCATTCAGTGAGTTTTTATTTAATGCCAAAATGGATAGGAAAGGTCAACAATTAAATTGTTTCAAACGTTCATGTTAAATATTTGTTTTGGAAAAAAACTCATTTTCAAGGGTAAAGCATACACCAGTGCAAAATGTGTTTGTAAACAAAAGAATTATAATAATAAAATAAACGAAAAAAGCGTTTTTGTCTAAAAACTTATTTATGTTTTTGTATCAAAATGATCCAGAATACATAATTAAAACTGCCTTTGTGGTTTCTTGCAATTTTTTTTTTTAAATAAGCAAAAAAAACACATCTTTCTTAAAATAGAAGACATCTCCACAAAACCACTAGACCTTGTTTACTGGGGAGTCTTGAGCACCTTTCTTTGAGTGCTTGTTGAGCAAAACTTTGATAAAATCTTAATTCGTTAAATGTTACACCTTCACATTCAAATTAAATCAAAATTGACATGTTAGAACATTTTTATGTTTTTGTCCTTTTAACCGACTTTTGCCTTGAGCAGAACCTTAACATAAGGAAGTTTCGTTACAAAACGTAGTGGACAAGGTATGTTAGGTCATATTTACTACACATTTTTGGGGAATGTCTTGTGAATAAACGTACAATACATGTATTGAAAAGAGAACATAAAGCAAACAATTGTTAATGGGAATATACATTATTTAGTTTCATATGATATTAATCACACCGGAGCAATTTCACCGGAGCACTAAATGTTCAAGGTGAGCTATTGTGAGTACACTGTTTCCATCGTATGTTGACCATCGTTAACATTTTTGGTTTCAAACTGCATTGAATGAGAAACTACTTGGCCGATTTTGCTCAAATTTTACCAGAAACATCCTGGTATTGGCCCTTTCTTAATGAGTTCAAAAGGCTACGCTACATAGTAAATGAGAGTCCAAAAAACTAAAGATACATTTTTTAAACTTCTCTTGAACCGCAAAGGCTGGAGCTTAAAATGGCTGTTTAAAGCATTGGAAAGTAGTACTCTACCAAGTTTGTTTACATTTTGAAACTGGCCACGCATTAGGAGCATGGGAATATCCTCGAAAATATTCTTAACATAATCAAAAATGACAAGAGCAATGAGAGAAGTGTTCATTTGTATATTTTGGCTCATAGGCTTGTCCCTGTAGTTAACACTGTATTGTTTACTTTACGATATGATTCAAAGGCTATGGTAACGCTTGGGCAGTCATGCGGCATGAACACCTTGATAACTGAAATAGGCGAATTAAGGACAAAATCCCTTGACCTGTTTACTCCTGAGATGAAGAGTCTCCGAGGTATGATTTCCTAATTATTAGGTTATTTGGTGTTAAGATACCTCCACACGGTACTTCCATAATCATATAGGCAGAACTGATTTTTTAACTAAATTGTTCTACACATGACAATAAATGATAAAGAAGTTAAATATTGTCATCATATTACATAAATATATCGAAGGCTCAAAATTAAAAATAAAGGAGTAACGTCCGTTTCGTTATCCCATGATATAGTAAAATACCCCTTATATTGACTTGTAACTGAATTTTTCATATTATAGGCATTTCTCTCAACATTTATTTAAAATCAAATTAATATTTACCATTTATTATTTCGTTAAACAGAAAGTACACTTTGGTTCCTGGAGGAGAATTGTGATGATGACTTTTATGTCGAAACAGCCCGCTTTAAAGGAGCCAAACGTTTGCTTGATCAAAAACGAATCATCGTGCTGACTGGCCATCCCGGGGAGGGTAAAACTTCCATGGCAGCAAGGCTGGCTCTTGCGGATGGTACAAAGCGAAAAAACTGCCTGAAACTGAATAATGCGAGTGATTGGAACAAGGTTGATTGGTCTTTACCACTGTTTACAACAGTTATTGTTGATGACATTTTTGGAGGGGGAGCGCTGAATCAAAAGCTCGTTCATGATTGGATTCCGTATATTCCGTTAATGACAGCAGCAGCCAGAAAGGGACGTTTGAAAGTAATTATTACCACTAGACACTTCATTAAAGAGGAAGCCCTTGCAGAAATGGACAAAATAACAATATTTAATGAGAAAGATGGAAATGTGTTACTTTTGTCTTCATTAAAATTCTTGACTTTCAAAGAAAAGAAAGACATTTTAGAGTCTAGAGCAAGGAAAAGTCATTCTGAGAAGATGCTGTTAGATAGAGGCATTATGTATGATGAATGTGTGAGGAAAGCAGAAGGAGTGATGAATTTGCTAGATGGAAAAAAAGAAGATCTTGTGTTTGGCTTTCCCCAGTGCGCGACATTGTTTGTGCAAAGCGAAGAATTAATCAGATTGGGTTCTGATTTTTTCAGTAAACCTGAAAAACATTTTAAAACGTTTGTTGATCAGTTGTACAAAGGTGAAGACGAAACACAATTCCAAAAGTTCTTAGCATTGGTGGCAGTTTGGGCAGAGAAAAAGATGAGGATAAAAAACCGAGATTTACTTAATGCATTCATGGTGTCAGATCACATAAAACATGTGGCTGCCAGTTTTGGGATTCAAATTAGTAACGGATTTTTGGAAACATTAAAATCTTCCCTGAAAAGCCATGTTCAGGACCTTTTGCTGTTTATCGATCGTTCTGGAGAATACACATTCAGTCACAACGTAAACGGAGACATGGTTGGGGTAGTCCTTGGGCGTCACAAAATTCTTGAATGCATTGCACTCTGCCCGCGGGATTTCTTAATGGAACGTGTCACAGTCGCTCAGAATAACGATGAACTGCGGGTGTTTGTACCAGAATGGTGTTATGGTGATCTCTGTGAAAAATTTGCACAAATGATTGGTCGCAAGAACTGCAATTTTGTAATAAAAGAGCCACCAGCACACGAGTTTCAGCAACTTCAGCGTGAAGGTCCACGCTTTAATACCGTTGATGTGATCAGCGACCTTGACTTCGGAATACTTAAACACAATGCGTTTAACGACACATGTTTTGTCAAGAAGTTTATCGGTCATATCCAAGATAAACAACTCGATAAAGATCTCTTCACTATTCCTGTGATGAAAATGACAGGGTACTTTCTGGACTATGGAATCAAAATGAAAGAAATGGTCATGTTTCTCCCAGGATACACACTGTACAGAGGGCTAAGCGTTTTGGCAAAAGAGATGATTGAGCAGGAGGTTTTTCCAAAGGACCAAGTCGACCCACTTCTGTTGGCAACACACTCTGGAGATATTGAAATGATGAAATTACTACTGAGCCATGGTGCCAAAGTGTCGGGCGATACGATTTATGTCGCAATGCACGCGAAGGGAAAGGTGTTTGAAGCTGAAAAGGTTCTTGAAACAATAGTGGAGTTCGTGGGAATTGATATAAATGACAAAGGAAATGCTGTAAACGGAAACTATCCTTTGATAGTTGCAGCAAGAAAGGGTTTCTCAAATGCAGTAAAATGCCTGTTGGAACATGGTGCTGACCCCAAGGTGAAAAATGATAAAAAGTTAACAGCATTGCACAGAGCGGTTATCAATCAGCACGCCGATATTATACAGCTTCTTATTGATCATGATGCCCCTGTGAACGAAAAGGGTGGAAAATTTAAGAGATCACCCCTGCATATCGCCGCAGACCTTGGCATGTCTGAGATCGTCGAAACATTTCTAAAGTGCAGAAATGTCAACATAAAGATCAAAGACCATCGTGGACATTATCCGATTTTTCTTGCAGCGATCAGGGGTTATTGTAAAACAGTCAGGGTCTTTTTGAAGCATGACAAAAGTCAGGATAGTCTAAGGATTGCATCTTATGGAAAGGGATCGTTCATCAAGGGCATGTCACTGTTTCATGTTGCAGTTTGGAAGAACAACAGACAACTGATCGAGATGCTTATTGACGAGAGGGCAAATCCAAATGTGAAAGATTTCTATGGAAGAACCCCACTCGTCTATGCCATTATAACCGACAAGAAAACTGCAACGCGCATGTTATTGCAATATTCGGACAAAACAATTGCTGACAAACAAGGAAACACACCATTACACGCCGCAATCCATAAAGGAAATATCAAAGTGGTAGCAAAACTTGTTACTGAAGTAAACGTCAACTCAGTTGATAAGTACGGCAGAACACCGTTGCATGTTGCATGCGAAAAAGCAGATGTAGATACCGCACATATGTTGCTGAACGAATGCGATGCAGATCCGCTTATGGTAACAAAAAGGGGAGATACGGTCTTCCATATTCTAAGACCAAAACATGAAAACAAAAGTCACGATGAACAATTAAGGCGGCGTTTTATTGAGATGCTTTTGCTTGAGAAAGACCCAGCGATTTTTAATCGTGTACGCAATATGCCAAACAGAAGAGGAGTTTTAATTACGGACATTGCGACGTTGCAAGAGGCGGATGAGAGAGAAATCAGGAGATTGAGGCAAGGAATAATAACTGACTTTGGCGAAATGAGCGATGATGATGATGTTTATGATAATGGGGGTGGTAGTGGTAGTTGTGGTGGTGGTGATGATGATGATGATGATAATGATGATGATGATGATGATGATGATTGGCTTTGAGTAAGAGTTTGTTACCGACTTATATCAGTTAACCTATATTTATGTGAAAACTACAGAAACTACAGAAACAAGCCCAGTTGCCAAAAGTTAAAACATAAACCCCGTTTAATGGCACAAGGTAAACGCCAACATAAAATAAAAGGACAAAAAGTTATGTTATGTAAGGACGCTATATTCAACCTTATATTTTGTTTGAGGAATTCATCTCCAAAACCTAGAAGGCAAGTACTCTTCAAAGTATAGCCTATGTCCGGAGAGGTAATGCACAAGTAGTTTTCTTTTCCTGTACGTTTTTCTATAATTGCTAATTTAAAACTGCTTCATCTATATTTAAATTTTGTGTTGATAACTTTAATCCGTATTGGAGATAATTCATTATAATAAATAGCGTACGACAAAACATGATTGTTCGAACACCTGTAAATTTAAATACTTGCTGATAGATCATCAGAAATTCATGATCTCAAACTTCAAATCACATACTTTTTTTAAGAGTCTACATCCCTACGATTAAATGTGCGAAGAAATATGACACATGAATGAGCTGCAAGTTAGCTGTTCATCTTCTATTTAAACCTTTTCTTTGTAAATGTCTTGTTATCTAACATTAAAAGTACGTGAATGAACTATCCGGTCAAACATCTCACTAGTTTGTATAACAATGGATACTATGTATTTCGTCGCGCTTCCCGAGGATACTGTTTATATGATCACATTATACATAGTTTGTTTAATGAAGGCCAAATGCCTGACATTGCGCATAATTTTAACATTGTGCATATTAGTCGGGAACTAAAGTGTATCTGTTTCCTGAAAGAGTACTAATTGTAACATGTGTACAGCGTTTTTTCTCTATTCTCAATGAACGTTAAGACCATTTTTTATGTTTACGGTTAACCGTATAATTATATTCTACTCCATTTCACGCTACTGTGTTTTTTAAGAAAACAGTCGAGTTATTGTCGTAGTCTTGGTGTCGTCGGTTTAACTTGGCTGTAACTAAACAATAGTTCTGAAAATCAACATATTCGATTGTACACATGTTCGCGGTGGCAATATGCACATACTGAGCAAGGTCCATTACTCTGACTTAAATAAATGTGCGCCATGATAGTATGAACTCAGGCAATAACTAATTTGGCCGTAATTTAATAAACGTTCGAGATATTCGTATGACGTATTGTACACATGTTATATGTGTATATGTAGCAAGGCCCATAACTCTGCCGTTACGAATTGTCAACAAATGCCCATTAATCGACTATAACCAACAACTAACGGGCGTTGGCGTTACGTCTTCGGCGCTTTTTTGGTTGTTTTGCATATTAAGTAGAATTGTGCTTTAAGTTGTAATTTTCATATTTGTAAAGTTTTCATTTTGTAATGATTTTTTTTACTTTTAAAGATTTTACCATTGTATTATAAATGTGGTTTTTATAATATATGTTTGGTAGATAACCGCTGTTTGCATTTGTATCATTTATCAGAATTAAAAACAAAATCAAAATGATATAAGTGCAATTTAACAATTTTGTTTTAGTACCCTTTTCCTCGTTTAAGTCGCACCAGCAGTAAAACTATTTGAACCTTTGGTGTGGAACTGCTATAAACCTGTATGTAAATACACTGTTGCGTGGTGTGTTCAATATATGACTTAAAACTATACATTACATGAAAGTTATGACTGCCTAAACAAATCCTGATATATAGACAAAAATGGCTTATGTTTTAATGGTGGTGTGCCTCAGATCAATGCATGTAAACATGTACAAAAATACCTAAACAAATACATTTGGTTCGGGTTACCCGACCCTACCTACGAAATAGGCGCTGACCCAACCGTTTTTAAAGTCAGCTTGTAAAAGAAAAGAAAATAACATTCTTATATAAAGCCTAATAAAAAAAATTAAAAGCCTACTTATCCTACCTATTTCTGAATAGAATGTAACCCTAACCAAACGATTTTTAGGCCTAACCTCACTCTCATTACTTACTCTGGTCAATCGAAAATGTATTGTCATGCTCATATGGTAATTTAGATTACCGGTCGTTCGTTGAAATAAGCTTGCAGTGATTTTATTACTGCATTAACGGTAATAAAACATACAATTATGTAAATATGTAAAGCAAAGTATAGTAAATATCTTAATACTTAAAGCAAAACGTCACTGGACTTACGCAAAAGAATGAATTTAATATTACTTAATTTTCAAAAATTAGATAGCAAAATGTATCTTAGCGTTGTGCTCAAGTTATGTATCAAATATTAACATAGTGGGAAACATCATTGTCAAGATCCTTGCATACTCGTTCAAACGCTGGGAACAATTCTATATTGATAGCATCATCATTGTTGAAGTACAACCTCTGCAATAGTAGTTGTAGTTTATCAAGGGAGACAAATGCGGGTTTCTGACCAAAACTGTTGTATGTGTATACTCCAAATGACTGGATCTTCTCACCATGCGAACAACATGCTGCCATCCATATCATTTCCGGGACAGCGACGTCATTTCCAATCACTTTAACACGAACATCCTTTCCAACAACTGCGCCAGATATCAGATGCATCGCGGGCATATCTTGAACGTCTTCTTCTGAATTCCGACCGTATGATCTATAAGGAATGTTACACGAGCTCGATGCGTAGTTACGGACGCCTTTTATTACGTTCTTCCATAACGGAGCTACTGTTGGATCCAAAGGTATTGTATTTGTGATTGCAAACGTTGAGACTTGCGCTTCAAGGTTGGATCCAGCAAGTTCTGGAGGTAAGAGTGGTGTTGGTTCGTATCCAGCATGCTCAAAGTCCGCGGGAGTGGCTTGGTGCGTCCCTAGTATGCAGCTACTAAGAATAACACATTGATTGTCGATTTCTGTAATCGGGGCAATACCTTTCTTGTTGTCTTTGAAAATCCAGGATATAACATTGGATGTCTGTTGTTGAATGAGACCTAAAAGAAACGTATCAAATAGAGTCAAAAAGTTACTATGCTAAGCAAGCACAAATCAGAGCGCTATGCGTAATAAAATAAACCATTCATATTGTTGAATACACTATCAATAACTGAATTTAATTTATAGAATATTTTAAAATTAAAAAAACCACTGAAGTTTTCTAAAGAAATATCCAACATACCTCTTTCAAGCATTAAAGGTGCTGATGGCCATTTCTCGTCACCAAAAGACCTCGCAGTAGTCATGGAAATTATAGGCATTCGCAGATTTGTGCTATATAAGGTGGTGTAGTGTATATCCTTATGACCAAATGCTTTCCCAAATAGACTATCTTTGCCAAATCTTTGGCAAAGTAGTTGCTGACCATTGGCGACAGGTAGGCCCTCGGGGAGTTTGCCTCCTGAAAAAAAATGTTCAACACGTATGAATACAAATCCGTGCTTGGTAATACTTGTTCTTCATTTCTATTTTAAGGAAAGTGGCCTAATAGCTCCATTGTTCATAACTAGTCTTTGTTTTGAGTATGGCTATATAGTGCAGGTTAAAAAATATTGACGAACTTTTAAGTTATTGGTTAACTTGCTAAACAGCAATGTTTTCAAATCATGATTGATGATTGAAACATTTCAACGCATGAAACTTAAATCTAATTTAAACAATGATAACTAACGTGTGTTCGTAGAATAAAGAAAAATTAAATCAATTGTTAAACACTTTACAGAACGTTCAGATGTTTTAAAGAATGAACTTCTCACAGGCTTACGTCATTGAAATGCCAACAACGAAATTATCTTTAAAAGCTAATAGTTCTTAATTATCACTGAATACCCATGACGAAGCTCTTCCAGCACGTTTTCTTCAAGCCAGCCACGCCGCTCGGAATTTCCCGACTCTCAGGAGGGCTGTCACAGGGAGAATGGTCATTGCAAAAGGCGAGTAAAAGGTTTTTGCATCGATGTTTTTGAGTGTGGAATGATATATGTTTGTCCTTGGAAAAGCACCAGAGAAACGGATCTGCGTCATAGAGTTGCCTCGATGTAAGTGTTTCACCAATCGCAATTTGGTATTTTAGGTCGTACAGAGTGAACTCGCAATCATCTGAAATATTAGAATTTCTATGGTATGTAAACTTAAAAGGAAAACACAGAGCTAAGAGATTGTAATGATAATAAAAAATAAAGTTGAATAATTCAAATGGAAAAATGAACAACATAAGTAGCAATAAAATACCAAAGCCTTGTTAAATGGCGCCAGTAGCACTATCATTATAATACATTAATAGAAACAGAGAGCATATAAACATATAAATAAAACACTCTTTTTGATTAATAATTGTTATAATTACCGAATTGTCACGGTCAGAGAAAGATCGATCATCGTCATTCAATTAAATAGTCATTTCAATCGGTTATGAAATGAGATGCTTACCATCCATGGAATCTGGGTTCCAAATGTTATCTGCAAGACAGAAATACATTGGCAAGGAAAAATATAAAGACATATTTGTTACAATATATCACAAGGTAACGAAGACTTAAATACAATCAAATATGTTTTCAATAAAAATAGTTTTGTTAACGAAATATTAATTAGAAAATTGCATTTGTTACACTTAGTTCATACTTTTCTTACGAGCACAACAATATGGCGACCTTCAGTGTACTAAAACTTGAGTCTAAACCAAGTAGGAGTACGTATAACGTTCTATAAGAAGCAATTATTTCTGTAAACAGACAATATAATTCGCATTTATGAAAGCATGAAAATAAATCTTAATTCATTTTATCAAGAAAATACGCTTTTAATCGACATGTGACTTATAGTCCAAGTGCCAATGGTGACAAGCTTGCGTGATAGCTATACCCATATTCCGCAGATCGTCTAGGTCCAGGCCAAGACATTGTGTCCGGAACTCTTCCATTAGAGACCCAGTTTCCATCCGACAAGTGCGACCATTGGAACGAATGCAGTTACGGATCTCAACCGCATCGCCATGACAACTGTCAGCATAAGACGTGAACTTCGTGCTGCCATGGCAACGTCTTAACCGGACATCATGGTTTCCTAAGTCTATCCACGGCGACCAAGACGACCAAGATGCTGAAGAAATAACGTGTAGCAACATATGATTTACTTACTTGTATATGCAAAGACGTAGTTAAACCTTAACATTATCCTATTATTTTTTGGTTAATATTTTAGCTACATTGCAGCGTAAATTGAATTTTAGCTTATAGAAACCCATTGCGTCAATTTTCTGAGTAGCAAAAAGTACTAGTTTGCTGTTCACAATCAAAGATTTTTTTTAAGTTGAGTAGAAGATGTAAATGGTTAAAGACTAGAAATTGCAAAACGTAAGTATATCTTAGTGTAATTGATCAGTTCGCATCAATTAACTTCATTTGCGGAAAAGAGAAATATGATTAATTCTGTTCGAATATAGCACAGGCACACAAGCCCTGTATAGGTCAAACTCTTTCCGTGTTTCCTCGATTTCTGCATTTTATATAGCCGCGCTTGTTAAAAGATTGGATGCCATGCGATTGTATACGAATTTGGACTTGGTCATCTTAAAGTTCAATTTCAAAGGCTTATTACTAAGCCTTCTTCAAAAAGTATCCATTTTCACCAAGTAAGGGTTAGAGCTATTTTTGACCTAAATTATATATTGAAACTAACATTTCAGCTTGACTCGATTCACTAAAACATTTACTTAGTCTGGAAATATGTGCTTACTAGATTGCTCGTTGCAGATAGGAGGCATTGAGACGTCCTTAGTATCCAAAGAAATATTTGTTGTTTCCTCGTCTCGAATGATCCAATCATCTGCAAGAATATATTGGAAAGGAGGACTAAAATAATACGATAGACACCAAATGTATTTCCTGAAATACTAATATTTAAACCTTCAATATCAAATTTAAATAATCATTAGGATGTAGGTGGATGCAAACATACGCTCGTCCGTTTTTGTCCAGTGCACCAAGTGACAAAAGGATTTAAAAAGTTCAGCCAGAGCTACGGGGTTGCTTCGTATTTTTGTTGTCATAGTCAATATGTGTATCAAGTTATTTACAAACAATTGTAAAAATATCTGTCACAGTAAGTGACGAATGTCCCCGAGGTGCCATCCAGCTGAAATTAGTTTTGCCATTACCTTTATGCTTACATACGAAGGACTTTCATTACTTTATTCATATGCCGGTCCCCATAATGGTTGCCGTGAAGTGTGAAGGAGTGTTAAAAGGGGGTAGGGAGATGGGCCTTACACGTCGTCTTCCTATGTACTTGACTAATGTGTAAAGTAATTTTAAGATATATCCTTACATGATAAAGATACAGCACAGACACGACAAACAAAACTCTATATATGTGCATATATGCAGCATTCATAAAGATTCAACTCTAACTTGACGACGATGAAAACGACTAAAAAAATAAAGTCACTCAGGCAATTGCAATGTGTCGACATTTCTCTATGGAATAAATTTATTTAAACTAAATATCTAAAAGTTATATTTACTCGCCCCATTTTCTTTCTGTATACATTCATTTATATGCATGGGGTTTTGGTGGACTTTTATTGGACTTCAACACTTATCTGACATGCACGAGTTTGCGTGTAAATGGTTAATTACAAACAAAGGCATTAAAACTTCCGAACACATAAAGCGATTGCGCGAATGATGTCTTCACTGGATGATCAAATCAATTATGTATATAGATAGTTAAGATATACAGATTCCTTGCACGCGTCGATTTCCGTAAACACACACACTTCTTTGACTTCCATGACTATAAACGGGTCCTTCGATTAATTATTCATACTCTGCTTGATGTATACAAACGCTGGTAAAGCAATTTTAAACTCAATCAAACGAACGACGTTAACAATAGTGATAATTCATTTACGCACAATAGAAGCTTCAGGGACCAGCCCAGCAGACAGACATTTAACAATGACCTTGAATAATATGTCAAGCCAAAACACAAACCTTAACATTTACGCAAAGTTTTAAGATTTCTACAGCATATATAGCCAACAATGTAAATGTTAAAGTAGTAATACCATTTCTTTATACGGCCATTAATAGACATGGAATTTTCTTGGACTTTTATTAGACTTCAATACTTATCTGACATGCACGTGTTTGCATGTGTCTGGTGTATTACGAACAAAGGCATTCGAGCTTCTGAACACTTGAAGCGATGATGCGAATGATATCTTCACTTGTTGATCTAATAAATTATGTATATAAATAGTCAAGAGCTACAGATTCCTTCGATTTTCGAGAAAACAACACTGCTATGACTATAAACGGGTCCTTCAATCAAATATTCATACTCTGCTTGATGTACACATACGCTGGTAAAGCAATCCTAAACTAAATCCAACGAACAACGTTAACAATAGGAATAATTTATTTACGCACAATGGAAACTTCAGAGAACAACCCACCATACAACAATTTAACAATGATCTTGAACATTATGTCAAGCCAAAACACATACCTAACATTTACGCCAAATTTAAAGATTTCTACGAGCAAATAGCTAACAATGTAAATGTTAGAGTAATAACACCATTTTGATGACCATAGCACAATGTAAATTGCGACATATTTCTACCACTTATTTATGACATTGAGTTAAAAAAAAATTAACTTACCATTGT
This sequence comes from Mya arenaria, assembly GCF_026914265.1. Taxonomy (NCBI): domain Eukaryota; kingdom Metazoa; phylum Mollusca; class Bivalvia; order Myida; family Myidae; genus Mya; species Mya arenaria. The sequence continues at coordinate 4,058,933 of NC_069125.1, read as the reverse complement.
CTCCGTTAGTTGAATTATATTTATTTGTGGCGTCTTCTACGAGTAAGTATTCCCCTGACCCCGACCCCGATGTTATCTCTTCGTCATCCGTTGTCTCCGAAGTCGGCTGCACGTCTTCAATGTCCACATTTATTGCTGATATAAACGGAATAGGTGTTATAAATTCCGTTTCCATATCGTCTATGACAATATTATCATCATGTTTGTTATTCAGCATTCTACCAATATTTCCGTCTATATCGACGTCATTATTCAAGGCGTCAGGCTCACGCGTGTCTTCTCGTTGTTTGTCGATGTTGTGATGACGTGGCGGGTGGCGTGCAATGGCGTAGTCGTAATGCCAGCCGACACTCCGCTTGTTATGTTCATCTCCTCGTGGTTTGTCCTCGTCATTTTGGAGGAAGGACTCACCTGTATAAAACAAACAAGGGTTTTTACTTTTTACTTTACAAGTTGCAATAGTCTCCTTTTTAACCACATAAGATTTACAAAAAAGGTCAAACAATAAAATATGTTTCAGCAAATTATATATAATTCATACAGAGGATAATTGTTATTTCCGTGTAAGATGGAAACATTTGTCGCCGATGGAACACCAAAAGCTTTAAATCACGAGAAGTTACTTTTGGTGTTAACGAACTAAAATATATCTAACATTGAAACATGTTTTTCCTTTTTTTACATGCCTTATAAGGGTATAGAATGACAATTACTTTTAAATTATAGAATAAAACGTAGCATTACATCTGAAATGAGGTCATTGAATGTATGTCCCACCTATACAATTTCAAAACACTACTAAATATCGTATTTATATCTTCACAGCTTTTAAAAATATATCAGCCTATTATACTGATAATTTTCTATACACCTCCTTAAAAATACAAAACAAATACATTTTACATCGACGGAATGGGAAAGAAAAACTGTAGGAGATAAAATGTATAACGGAAGAGCACTATTCGGCGTTTTGCGTTTAAATATTTAAAAGATCATTATTCCATACATGTTTAAATAATGAAAAAAGATGTACCTCCTGTTCTTTCAAAAGATCGGTATCCATCATCCAAAGCGAACGCCACACCGAAAATAACAAACACTACCACGGGAGGCCGCATCTCTCACACAATTATTTGCCTTTAGACGACGGCGAGTTATTTCCGAGATATTATTACAAAGCAATGTCATACAGTCAGTGCTTCATACGAATGACAAAGTTCTTCGAAAACAATTAAAGCGATCTTCATCACAAATAGCAGGGCTATCATATGCCGATGACTGTCTCTGATCTGCAAGTACCTTATTGATCAACAGCTTGAATGCGCCGATATGGGAACTATTGCGATTTCTGCTCAAGCGAATGGGCGTCCAGCAGGAAAACAGACATCTAGTAATTAAAAACTATTAATACCATTTGCGATGTCTGCATCTCGTTACTTGTGTGACTAAAATGCATCATTAATACAACAAAGAGAAGATTGACAAAAATATCGTGGCTAGATTGTCGAGTGTGAGCAAGGAAATGTTGTTTTAGCTATTTATAATATAAAACTATGCCTGTACGAAGAACTCAGGGTTTGATGTAACTAGAAAGTAATCATAATTATTAAGATCTGGATTCAATGCTGAAACGCGGAGACCGTTTTTCAGCAAATCACGACCTTAAGAACGTCATGTCGTCAATATAATAAATATGTTGCAATTCGAAGTCTGTATTATTTAATCTCTCTGTTCGCTTTAAATAAAAGTATTGTAACACTAATATTTTCTATGGTTTCCCCATCTTTTGTAGTATATTGTCTCACTCTCGTGTACTGAAACACACAAACTATTCAGGTATTTCCCTAATGTAAAATTTAGTTACGACCATCGCTTAAGAAAAACATAAATTTCCACGAACTGCCCCAATCTCTTCATTATAGCAATGCATGATTTGAGTTCTTGTCATTTTCTCCAATCCGCGGAATTCTCACTGTAAATCAATATATACAGCAACCTGAAACCACAGATAATCAAATCATTTACGCCACTCTACAACGTTTGCCAGCCAAATTTGGTTATTCTTATCAAAGTTGCGTTAACATATCGTATTTACAACTCATTACATATAATGAATGTATCTGGAAAGATATTATTCATCCTATCACTCCATATGACATTAAAAAGGTGAAAAGAAATCATACCTCCAAACACTTTGAAAAAAGTGCCGTGTTTTCAAAAAGTAAAATGTCATAAATGATACAATTTAAACAATTTAATGATCTAGTTGAAACAAAATACGACCAATTAACGAAATCTGAGCCACATTTATGTCCAAAATCTTTGTTTCCAAGAATTAAGAAATCCTAAATAAAATTTTCACAAAGTCCATGTATGGGTAAATGCTGGAGTTACCGCGTTGACACGATCAGTAAAAACTAGATGGTCGAGCGAGATTACCAGACTCCAACCTCTCATTTGTCAATAAGAGTAAAATTTAGTGAGTCGACTTCAAAGGAAATAAAATAGAAAGTTAAAGTAAAACAATCATAATTGGTGTTCACCAGTTCATCTGCACAGTGCTGGACATTCAGCTACAAATATACACAGACATCTGTATGACGCAGCTTGTTTTATGAAAGGTCAAAACTATGCACTAACGTAGTCTTACAGTCATTGAATTATTGTACAAACAGGAGGTAACAAAACTAAAACTGGATTATTTTTATATGTAACAATGTGAAGAGAATTGTAATCGTGAGTGCAATTAAAGCGCTGAAAGCGTTGAAAGGCTGTAGGCGCGAAAGCTCTAGAAAAATACTGTCCAACTTTAAGTCACTTTTCTCTATTCCAGTTTACTTGGTACATGTTCTTAAATCAATCGTCCGGCATTAGATATATATGCAAGTTATTTCCAATTAAATGTGCCCTGTATGTTCTCTGAAAACGATTGTTATTACCCATTTATATCGACAGACAATACTGCATTTAAATGTACCAAAAATAGTTCTTTAAACTGTTGAAGTTTACTCAGTACGTGTATAGGCCAAGTTATTGCAATTGTACAATTCGATATCAATTCAAAACACAATTGTTTTGAAAGTGAATAAACACGGAACAATAACCATTCATGTATTTATTTATTCCATGATTCACGGTTATGGTTCAACTTCAAGATATGTGTTTAAAAACAATCGCCACATATGCAATGGATTTAATTTATGTTGATGTTAAAGAATAAATTGTTGAGAAGTTCGGAACTGCACCGGCAAATATATCGTTCATTTCTCTTTTAAGTAAGATGTCATTTACCTCTGATATGGCATCAACTGTCGTTGAATGCTGCATATTTTTCAGAATTTGCGGGTTGGGTATGTGTAAATGTATATTTTCTGGCCGATATTCCTTGCCAGTTTTATTATCATGCGGAGTGATGCTACTTTCTGGGCGAGAACCTGTTGAGGTGGCAAGATGGCGGACTTTTAATTATATTCTTGAGTACTGTTTGTGCTTTGACATTTCAGAAAAGAAAAGAAGTCTTTTTTCGCGGTCACACGACCAACTGATTGTAAATAAACATAACATGGTCAACTATCCTAACAAAGCAAAATTAACACGTCACCGTGTTTAGGATCTATTTTAATGCAGGATAAATATGAACATTGATTTCATCTCGCAAGTTTATTGTTAGTGTAAAGATGTTTAAATGACCTCCAGTATTGGCTGAGAACTATTTGACTATTTTAAGAAGTTAAAGTAAAGCTCTGTCTTTTGGTCAACATATTTCCATTTTTGACGTAATGATTTACAGTAATAAAATATAGTCCCCCTCGGTTCCTCATTAATGATCGCGACGAAACTAGGCACGCTCACCGTCGTTGTTTCCCTGTAAACGTTCGGTCAAATGGAAAACGTTAAGTGAAAATATAAAAAAATCATCTGATGGCCTGCCGAGCTCGCCATCCAGATGTTTGAAACTTTTCAGTTAAATTCACAATATACTTGCAGAACAAACAAATGGCCCCCTTGGCCAGGAATTACTGAATCACCGTGCATTTACACTATAATTCTCCAAATCACCAACAGTCTCTTACATAATCGGCATACAGGAGCGGTTCAATAGTTCGGTGCTTATAATGTGGCATTCTGAAACAATATACAAGGTCATTTTATGATTGAAACAAACGCAAGTCCGAAGTGGGAATACTTGTCGATATTTCTACAAAAATACATTTCAAAAGGACGGTTATCTAACACTTGCATTCCAAACTACAAACAACGCTTATATGGCGTTACTCGTACAGAATGCCTTTGCTGGTCTTGACCATCGCGATGGAATGCTTCATTAATTTTTTTCTTGTTTTCAAATTACCAACACTCTGGCGCTGAATTCATATATACAGAAATCACAATTTCAAACATTTAACTTGAAACTTCTGGACAGTAGAAAATTTAATACTTTGGTAGCAAATTGTTTATATTCGTTGTGATCAAAATTGTAATTGTTGACTATAAAATCCTGCGTTAACAAACTAGGTTGCATTGATTGCTTTAATAGCAAACTATCGAGCACTTTAACGTTAATTACGAATATGCAGCTTCTAGAGTGTTAACAGTCATCTTAAAGAATGTTTACATTCTACATGTACTTGAAGAGTATTTTCATGCTGTTTCTAGAGTATTTTCATGCTGTTTCTAGAGTATTTACATGTTGCTACTAGAATGTTCATGAAGATACTAGATTGTTAACATGCTGCTTCTAGAGTGTTTGCATGCTGCTTCTAGGGTGTTTGCATGCTGCTTCTAGAGTGTTTAATGCTGAGTATAGAGATTTCATGTTACTTCTAGCATGTGTTCGCGTTGCTTCTTAAGTATATCATGCTGCTTCTAGTGTTTGTATGCAGCTTCTGGGGTATTTGCACGCTGCTTCTAGAGTGTGTACATGCTGCTTTTTGAGTGTTTAATGCTGATTATTGAGTGTTCATGCTACTGATGTATTTACATGCTTTTCCTAAAGAGTGTTTACATGTTTTTTCATGGTTGACCTTGTTAAATACTTTTTATCTAGATATGATCCGCGATAAAACTCAGCTTGATTTCAGGGAGACGCACAAAGACATTCTGATCAAATCCCGTGATGTGTGTCTAGAGAATCTGGCTCTTAGAGTGTCGAGATACATTAGCATACATGATTATTTCGAAGTTTATATCAATATATTTGTCCAACGTATAACTACTTCGCCAATTTGCGTGTGCCATAACTCTTCACATCTCAAGCATATCAATGCAATATCGTTGCACTGGGTGCCAGTGATGTTTTTCAATCAACGACATATTCTCGTGTTGAATCAATATTGAGAAGCCTGAAATCACCATTAATCAAGACATTTACGGGAGATGCCGCTAATTGATTTTCTATAATGAGTACCTTGGTAGCAATATTTATGTAAAAAGCTACAGCAACAAGCTCTGTAGCAAACAGTTTAAAGATAAACCCGGTTTAATGGCACTGGGTAGGTAAACGCCAAAGACATAGAACATGAAATCACAAACAAGAAACATGGAAGAACAGCACAAAACGCCACAAGCAGCAGAGTGCATACATACAATATATAAAACACTAGGTATGTTTATCAAGGATTGTTAGGTACCGCCTTGCAAGTTAACCACTTATTTTTGTGATTATGGAATCGTATGTTTTTTCACACGTGTATCGTATATACAAGTCCTATGAATTATTATAAATTTGGACGATACAGATAATGTTTTGAAAAACATTCACATACAATGTTTTCATATCAGCATTCTCAATTAATCAAGACAGGCTAATAAGTGGTTGTCTTTACCCAACACAGGAACAGGGCGAATAAATTGTATCGGTATTTAAACACAATGCTTGTTTCAGATTTAGAAGTGTTATATAATTATCTATATTTATAATGTACAGTATACATTATGCAACATTGAAATATATAAATGTCAGATTTATTTATTGATATGTGTTTTTGAACAGACGTTGAAATGCTTATTTCACTGCTTTTCTGCGTCTTGTTTTAAACACTTACAGTTTAGAAGTAACTTTTAAGAATAGATTGTCCTTTAATCGCCATTTGTCGCCGTTCAAAAAGTGTCTTTACTTATCGTAATATTCGTGCATATTGGTTTCATTTAATACTTCCACGACTTCCAAACGGAAATCTGTTATAAATCAGATATAGCATAGTTACTGCGCATGCGTATAAATCAATATTTCTTTATGTTATATAAAGTATTCATCGTTTATCAATCGAAATATGTTAAAACGCGTATATATCTATATTTCTTGTTATATAACGTATTTCTCGATATTTATATGAAACCACTACAGAAACAACCTCAGTAGCTCAAAATTAAAACATAAACCCCGTTTAATGGCATAAAGTAAACGCCAAAGACATGGAACACACAGCTTAACAAACAACTCGAGAATCTTTTATTTCTAAACCTCCTTTATAATGCCCGTTTAAGTGGTCGCTTGTTATCCGCGGTCGACGGAGAGTATTTTAACCAATTGCTCAATTTATACCGAATTAGGATCATTCTTTTGACTTTCTCAATTATCGCCTTAATCTTTTAACTGAAGGTATTGTTTTTATGTTTGTATGTATGCATCTACCCCTAAAGTAAAAGTTTATGTGAGGCCACAGGACTTGCAAGGAGCTAGTTTGCTTCTCATATTTTAAGTTCGGTACATGTGCACCTTTAATAGAATACTTACGTAGCATATTAATATTTAATATATCTACATGTAATAAAATACACTGTTTTGTGAATATGGATTTAGGAAGCAAAATGACATATTGTTGTTATTCTAAGCACTTTTTTCCTATAGTTCAAGCAGTTCTCGATCTTTAATGTGTCATTTTTTGCGTTCAGCTGCCACTCACTGCTTTTCATCAAGCTATTCTTTTAACAAGTGTGTCGGTTTTGTCCTTGCGTAATTCTAAAGCTTTTCTGGAGTTTACCCTCACCCATTGATGCATTTTCTAATCCAAGCGTTAATCCTATACTCTCCACATTTCCATCAACACATGAACGTTGATTCCAAATCATCCTGTTTAAATATTGAAATTTACTTTCAATTTCAATCTTTCGATTCATTGTTGAAATCACATCTACAGTAAATTGTGAAAAAGGGTAAAAAAGAAACAAATTAAAACGTCGCTTCTGACATATGATATATTATCAACAATCTTACTCATAACTTTTCTTCAGAAAACAAAACAAAAACGAAATGAGCGCTAACAACTAAAAGATACGTGCAAAAAATAGCATCGTCTACTTCGGTGTACATAAATGGCAAGGTGACAGTACGCCAAAATTTGATGTCTCGAAACCTGACACATTGTAGGAGGGATACTTTTTTCGGGTCCCGGTCTCATCCGTCTCGGTCTCATCTGGTCTAGGTTTTAAAACATATATCATAACTATAGGGCGTGATTAAGAAGAGGCGAGTGGGATAATAGGATTACAGTTGTTTAAAGTCGTTAAGAATTCAAAATAACATATTAAATAACCGACAAACAGACAGACAGACAGACAGTTTATTTCAGTATCAACGTGTCTGCGTACTAACAAACAATGTAGTACAAACGAGTATATATACAAAACGTTCATACGTTACAATAAATTGGTTGAATGTTAAAATTGTTAGTATTTATCTCTGTCAGAGGATGAACTACTTTGTGCAATTTAAGTTCTTACAATAAATAAATAGGATTTTACTTAAAGAGAGTCTTTAGCAAACGTACATAGCTTAATAAGTGCTATTATTTGATTGCAGCAATTGCAAATATTTTGATACAGGCGGTCTTATATAACAGCATCTCTTAATATATAGCATTCTTTTATCATTAAAAGACGGACACACACACAGTCGAAATTAATTTCATCTTGAATATCGTTGGAATTAGAAGATAGACAATATCTTTTATTGCGTACAATATTATTTCTGGTTCAATATCTACAGGTTTAGATACGAAGTGGGTGCACAGACAGTCGTAGTCTACAAAAGAAAAATTGCAAACTTTCGGGTAAAATGTCCAGATAACTTTCGTATTCAAGACATGTCTTAAAATGTCTATACATATCTAACACTTAGCTTTTTTCTGTACCATACCAATCTTGTTTAAACGCATCGTATATTTTACATCTGAAGAATGTCATAATTGTACTAACATTAATATTGTCAATATCATCATAAACATACCTAAAACCAAAATCATTGAAAATCTTTCAAAACTAATACACCAAATTACGACGACCTTCATACTTGGCTTGTAAATCAACATTTTAAATAATAAGTTGTAGCAACCTTAAACCAACATGACAACATACGTACATATATCTTTAAGTATATGTACGAGTATCTACCTAATTCGCTATAAACAGTCACATTGCGAGTATTGGTATTGACTCTTAATAGTCTTTTACAAAAGTTAAAATGAATTCTTTTTAATTCCTTACATTTGTTGTACCCCAAACCTCTGCTAACTATTTTAAATTGAACCAACAAATGCGTCAAATAACTGACACAATAGTTTGGTTTTATGTTATACTTCTGAAAAATAAAACATTCATTGCCTTTAGGGCTTTGCAAATCAAGTGATCCAGTTTAAGGTTAAAATTGACAGTATAATTAAACACAACACATAAATAGTTCAAGTCGTTAACATCCTGTATACGGCCTTTATAAGTCCATCATTCTTTGGGCAATCACCTGGGTCTCTTACAAAATGCCATACTTTTGGTTTCGTCGGTATTTACGTGTTATCCCCAAATGTTGGAGTAATTTGCTAAATTGTCCAAATGGGTTTGAATTTCATCGGGAGATTTTCCTATAAAAGCCATTTTATCGGCAAATAATAATAGTAAAACGAATACAATATCATCACTGTGAAATCCTGAATCACTTTGCGAACTCAATATCTTCTACGAATAGGGAAAACAATAAAGCGGACGTAACCCTTGTTGTAAGCCTACAGCATAACTATGTATAACACACCGACCGTTGAGAAACAAATAGATTAAGTATTCAAAATATGATGACGATGCTTTTACACATGATTTAACTTTTGATACATGTCTCGAACAATTCTAAGCATTTCCCTTGTGTTCCACATTTATACATTTTCAGCAATAATGCATTTCAATAAATCGTATCAAAACATTTCATCATATGATATCATATTTTATCATAATAATATGACAATTTATGGCGAAGATAAACTATTAAAGTACACACATGTACTAAAAGAGTAGTCATAAATAACAGAAAAAATATTGTTTCAATATTATGTTTAAAACCACTTTAATTGTATTCAAAACAACGTCTTATAGACAAATATTTATAGCAATGGCAAAGAAAAGTCGGAGGGCACACGTGTAAGCTTCTCTCGGTTTTTAAACCTATCTTTATAGAGGCATTAACAAAAAGTTATTGAATGTATAAGCTGAGCGATTAGTTGTTTACAAAGTGAAAATAGAAAATTGCGTGACTTGAAACCGTGTTTAAACACCTTTTATGTTGGGCGAAGAAGTATTATGCATTTTTGTGTGTGATGCAGAATCGGAGAAAAGCAAGCGTTCACACAATTCCCTCCCTTAATATTCGGCAATGCAAAACACGTTGGACCCCCCGTCATATATGTTTTCATTATTTAAGACTGCATACTGCTATATATGACTTAAAACTATATAACTTACATTATTGTCAAACATGACATTGTGATCCTGATGAATTAGACAACAAGTATCACTTTACACCATATGTTCTGTCTGTCTGCTAAGACAAATTGATATGACACGTAGTTTAAAAGTTAGACCAAGCTGGGAGTGGGATTCGTTGTTGGTCCAAAGGCCCAATTTATTTCAACTCATACAGCTGTTTAAGACACAAAATAAGTCTGAAACAGTTATATTTGAATAGGTTAATATACATATCAAAATTATGTATGATTATATAAACTTTATTGATGACTATATAAACCAGATTATGAATTAGCGCATCGTAATATTAATAGTTGTTTACGTCAAAAATACTAGAGTCATGTTTTACCCTCATGTTTATATATGTAATACTATCAATGTGTCATGTAAGTAAGTCCTGTTTTGTAAATTATTGAAAATTTAACATGTATACGATTGTGAAATATAATTATTGTACTTACTTCAATGAATTAAAACGTAATATTTATATGTCAAAATTTAAGTGGCTTACTGCATTAACACTTTTTATTGACACACACGCACAGCTACTGTTCGTTCAAACGTCAAGTCAGTGCGTTTATTCTCTAAAATTAAAGTACAACATGAAGAGATTAAGGTTTATAATAAAGACAATATAAGGCAAAGGCTCAAATAAATAATAGAAAATATAAATGATAACCTATTGGCAAATTAAAAAAATACATATACATATATTAGATGTATAATCTGCATCATTATTATATAATGGAAGAGTCACTTGTAATATATGTTTATTCCGAGCAATAAATACAGTTATTCTAAAATGCAATGTATAACATCTGGGACAAATAATACATTTTACTCCCAGATAACATATATAACAAGAGTTTTCAACCTTTCTGACTTTCTGCCATTTTACGATAAATTTATGGCATAAAACATTAATACAAATATACAACGAATTTCATTATAGTGCATTAATAATACAACATATTTCTGCACTCCTTCAGTTCAGTAATTGATATTCATGAAATGAGTCGAACATGCACTCTTGGAAACTTTTTATAGTATCTATTTATTGATGGACAATACATCAAAGTGAACTGTCGCGTACTAGGAGAACGTTGTCCGACAATTATCAAAATAGCTTGATTTCTTACACACTGTGAAAAGAGGAAGAACAGTAAGCCAACTTTGAAACATTTTTTAAAACATACAATTTTCATTTACGACTTACACTTGCCTTCTACAAACTTCATATCTTTTTAAAAAAACAAAACAACAAAAAACAAAACAAACAAAAAACCCTTAACATCTTTGTAAATGAAAGTTCATTATGTTTATATATATCATTTCATTTTGTAATAAATTAAAGGCAAATCAGATCGTCAATTTTGTTTACCAAACATCTGCAACACATAAGCCATAAGTCATTTCAATATCTTGCTAGGGGCCGGGAATTAGGAGACCGGATGAATTGGATAATACGGCGGGAGAACGGGAAATAGTATCGCCCACGAAATAGGCTACAAACTACCATACAGTGCATGCGTTTTATTAAAACGAAAGTAGATATTTTCGGAAAATCCCGGGTTAATATCACCTTGATGGATTTATGATGAATTCTCTTGCAAGTTATGTCAATCACTAAGGTTTGGTTATGTTGGTTTCGCTAATATGCTTAGAAGTTTTAACTTTTAATCTATAACTTACAAAAACTTTAGAAGACAGAGCAAGGCCATGTTTCTGAAGTTGACAAATTTAAAAATCTAAGTCAAAACAAGTCTCGTCAAGACTTGAAATAAAACACTTATGAATATATATGCCCTTTTTATTGAATTTATTGAGTTTTGATTTATTCAATTTGTTTTATTGGTTAAAATTTCTATACAACGTTTATATGAGCTAAAACTGTTATTTCGTTAGGTTGGCCAGTGAAGCAGGTTTGACGGTACATGGAAAGAGTACACAGATCCTCCCCTATACATGTATGTGTTTACAAAATACTAAGATATTTAATACGTGTACGATGGTTAACATGCAATTTAAAATTGCTGGCAATCATCAGTTAATGTTATTTCATGCATATAACATTCATTATATAGCTGTGTCACTGTTGAATTAAGTGATTTTTTGTATCAGATTTAATTTTATTGAAATTTAGTATTGATTTTATGAGAACGATCTTGCAAAGTCAATAAAACATACTCCTTAAACGTTAAAAGCTCTAACCACAGGAATTTGTCTAATTGATTGATCTTCTATATATTGGAAATCAAGTCACTTGGTTGGACTATAATCTTGGACAAAAAATCCAGCAAAGAGTTATCTGATGTGTTGTTAACAAGTAGATTTCACATCTTAACATGCCAAGGCGGTAGAAAAATTTAAAAATGCTTTTTGAAATACTTATGTCCACACAAGGAAGTATCAAATTCATTTCATACTTCAAGTAAGCATGCAACACTGGCCTATTTAAGGTCATGGTCAAGATCACTTCAAGGTAAAAATTCAAAGTATACCCCAATGCCTATTGTCGGCGTTTACAAGGTTTTAATATTCCATGTTTTACATTTGTTAGATAATGCAAAATGACAGATCATAGTTGATTTCATGTTAAGATGCTTTTTTTTATTAAATTATTATTATATTATTCATATTTTTTTAAACATCTGAGTGTCATGCTAGTACAGGGTGCTAACAACAGGATACAGCTGAACATCAACTATCCAACATATTGACTTCAAATTTGTGTAGAAACCAATAATCTTGATACTTAATAGATCTCGTTCACAGAATCCTTACTATGGCTATCAAAGTTCAAGTCTTCAATGGTAAAATATATATATATAAATCTATAGAACGATGATTTTACTACACACAGTTTCACTAAATGTGGACATTACCGATCACCTGCTAGTAAAGAAAATTGTTTTTCGGCCTGTTAGATACAATGTTGTTGTCTTTTATTAGACAATTCATTGTCCCTTACTTTGTCCATCTTGGATTTGCTTGACCCTAAACAAGCTTTAACGTTGATGTATAATTACTGCTATAATAAGATTTATATAACACTTTACTTGCTCGGGTTAAGCCCTCATACATGTATAGTAAGATTGGCACAGCTGTAGCTAGCTGTAGTCATACTGTCATCTCGATTATATTTCGCACTAAATGACTGGCTGTTTCCCCAGTCAGGCTGTATTGCAGACAGGGACATAGGCATATTCCACCTAGATGGTATAGAATGCGAATATTGGCACAAAAATGGCTTAATTAAAGGCTCTTAGTCGAAGCCCTGCTTGGGTTTCTTTGGTCTGAATGAGCTTTTAAGGTAGAATAACGGATACATTTAAATTATGATGTGGTTGAATGTAGTTCTTGTTTAACACAAAATTATGTTTAAAAGTTATTGGATTGCCTTAGATATAAAGGGCTTTGATGTTGTCTTTGACGCTAGATTACATTACATGTTGTCATGAAAAGTATATCAGACACTCTATTGGCTTTAGCAGAGTCCCTGTGTGATACATATGTGTGATCCTAAGATGAACCTAATCGTCTTGGCTTTAGCATTGCTCAGGATATTTGTGCATATAGTTGACTACATCTGTTTTAAAGAGAAAAAACCGTAGTTGGATAGTGTCATTTGTGTCACGGATGGACTTGTTTGTAGCTCAAATAGAGCAGATGTCTGGTGAGTTTTACATCACATGGGCTGAACTGTAGCCACATTTGGATTTAATGAGCTTCACGTTTGCCCTCACAGCGCTCCTTGTGGCATATTCGGACACAATATGGGCGTAACTGATGCTCAAATGTTGTTATTTGGGTACTGGAGTTGCAAAGGCCGGGAATATGCTGAAATTTAAATTTGTTGGACAATGAATGATCTTGCAACAATATGATTGGGTGGCAGTGGACAAGCTTAAGTAGATTTGCTGCCTGGTATGTCTTGCACTATGTAAGATGGAGTGTCGAATTTTATTTACTTATCAACCAAACAATATCAATACAGAAACATGGTAAATATACAATATACACTTACTATTTTTCGAAACATGTTGTAGAGTTTGTGATTACCCCCCCCCCCCATTATTTTCGACATTGAATTGTTATGCTTTTTTGTTTAAAAATGCTTGTATGAATAAAAAAGATAAACAAATAAATAACAGTTTTGAGAGACATACTGGTATTATTTGTTAGATGTTTATTATTTGAAAGCCCATTTCTGTATATGGACATTTGATTTGTTTTAATGATAGTTCATTCACGTTCAATTTGAATGATTATGTTAAAGTAGTTTTTAAAATTAGTGTCGAATATTAGGACATTGGATCGGCTTATAAAGCGCCACTCAAACATAATTATATTGAGAACTGACTGGCCTTGGTAAAGTCGCTCTGTGGTATGGAAGGCACAAATTGGTCTTTATGATGATCAAGTTAGATAAGATATCCATACATTTCTTTTCTAAACAGAACCCATTTTGAATTTTGTCAATTGTAGTTAAATAAGTTTGGTAGGCTTGTGATGAATTTGGATAGAAACTGATTTGTTCTTACCACAATCATGTTCGAGTTGTTTTGTTCTCAATGCTTAAAGATACACTCTTACTCCCTATACAATTAATACAATTGTTTAAATACGTATACCAAAATGGATGAATTAATGTCGAAAACAATGGGTCTTATGAAGCATAACGACTTTAATTTGAAAGAAAGGTGCAGAAAACACGGTATTTCTACCTTATGAGATGATAGTAGATCGCACCAAATCTTTTAGCTCTCACTTATCATTAAACATTTTGCGTTTACAACTATCAAATACACGGTAAGAATCTTGTTATCGGTTATTAATATTTTTACTTAAATGCATTCGTAAGTAAGAAGTTAAAGATTAATCTCTCAAAATGTTTCTTTGTTATACATGTGTATGTATTGATTTTGAATATGAGTGTCACTCTGAGTTAAACGACCCGGTGTACTTCTTCAAATAAAAATAATCCGGGGTAGAAAGGCATTAAACAAATCACACAAATGTGCATAATAAGCCTTATTTGGCGAAGAACGAAATACTATACTGATCATATTGTCAACCAAGCGATAAGAAGAGTACGTCCTGGTAGAAAAGGTTTTATCTCTCAATCTCTAAGATCAGGTTTAAATGATGAATGGGATATAATTAAGTTCAGTTTGGTTCATGATTTCAGATAACAACTAATGTTAGTCTTCAATAGTTTTGGAATATTTAAGGGAGAAACATTCGAATGTAACCATTACAATTTCCCTTTATTTTATATGGACAAATAAAAATCTACGACCAGAATATACATATGTGCGAATGCAGACTATGAAAACCAAACATATTCTAAACGTACCTATTCGAACCCATAGGTTTAGCCAATAAAGGGAGAAGGGGTGGGGTCATGTGCTTTCTATGAAAAAATAAACTAAGAAAATGACATTGGCTGCCATGACATTTCATATCAAATGACGTTCACAATCACGGCAGCATCCAATCTTTTAATCGCGACAGATAAATGAGGCATGATCATATTCCTTCGATAATGATAAAATATATTCTATAAACAGTGTTTTGTTTGTATTTATACATGTCAACAGTTCATAACAACAGCTATAATAAAGCATACTGCCTAGCTTTTAGATAATGGTGACGTCATTGTTTTCCTTTATGACATTATCTGATGGCAATCATTTAATTGTCTTAAATCATATGCAAACTATATTACATACATGCCATCAAACAGTGACAGAACATTTAAAAGTAACATTGTAACAACGTATGAGTTACCATGACAAAGAGTAATGAGAATAATTATCATATAACCTAAAGTTTGAACAAGAAAGTCTTTAAAAAATAAATGTTAAAATAAGTTTATTTAGTAGTGGGCTGTGAATTCCTTTATCTGTATAACAACTAAAATACGGAGACAGTGTACATAAAACGTTTACTAGATGTAGTGACTATATCTATATACATCACAGCAATCTTCGGAATATGTTATCTAAACGTGAACAATTACAATTCAGGTACATTGATTCTCCGTGGCTTAAAATTTAAATATGTGTGGTGGAACAAGACGGCGCAACCCTATGAAGTCAAATGATAATGTTTTTTATTTGTGCAAATAATACCATTACTCAGCTTAGAAATTAGTGGAGCTATATGTTATGTGTTATTTTGATATGAGATATTTACTACAGAGAAAAATATGTATTCACAAAATAATAATTGCGAAGTAACATCCATCATGCAGGAACTTTTTTTAAAAAAAGCAACATGTTTTCATACTAAATACATCAATCTGAAATAGCATCGTTAATTCTTGTAAGTGTCAGTTTGCACCAAGCAGTGGTTTGCAATAAAATGCTTTAAAATGGTATCGTTCAGATTTGGGGTTTTATAATAACATTTTACGAATTATAAGTTTTTGGATTTAGTCACAGATCTTGTTTTCACGAGTGGCAAATCGATATGGAAAAAATATTTTTTCCATGAGCTAGAGTGTAATACTGAACTATCTTAAACTGAAATCAACAAATGTTACGAACCATTTTTAAATTGAAGAGGGCATTACTACATTGACCTTATTACAGTGGTCTTCATTTGCTGAGGTCGAAAGCGTTAACAAAACAAATATTGATTAAAAATAGTTTAGGTTTAAAATTTGTTGAAATAAATGGCTTAATGGCACGTGAACCCTCACTTTTAGAGATTTGCTTGTAGATACGCTTCGTCTGTGACATGACGATTGATGTGAGGTGATAATTTTAATTTATCCACCAATTGCTGTATGAATAGCTGGGGAAGTTTGTATTAAAAGTCAGAAAACGATAAAATAGAAAATTATTTAATACATGCTATTATACCGAACATTGAATTTATGTTTGAACATTTGTTTACGTCTAGAATGTATTGTACGGAAGCAAATGTTCGATCTTTCAGCTTAAAAGAACGTTTGAAAAAATGAAATTGCCATTTCCTTGATAAAAAGTACGCTGTATTTACATAAAAAACTTTTTTTCAAACATACGCAATCTTTTTCAAGGATCATGCTATTGTTTTGACATAATTTAAAGGTTCAAAGTTGACGTATTCAGTTTTTATTGAAGGGAAAAAACTTCAATTAATTTCAAAAGTAGTCCCTTATGTTAATATTTTCACTCCTTACTTTGCAGAGAAAATGACATTGATAATTTCCGGGCTGTTATTTCATTGATAACACTCCATTTTTCTAAGAATGACATTAAAGAAGTTTAAAACCGTTATCACTATTACCTTTACATACAAATCCATGTTATACCGTTTGCTCCGTCTAAGCATTCGATTTGTGAAACAATTATCTGAAGCCGTCAGCAAACGTTATTTTGATCGACGCTTACGTTAAATATTATACCTTACATAAATGTGTCCCTTCTTTATGTATATAAAGTTGATCGGTCGGTATATCAATGCATTTAAAAAAAAAATCCAGTTCTTATGACGTCAGCGGTTTTTGGGCGGCCCGGACCTCGTCAAAAATATAATATGGACCGCTGACGTCATATAATATGGACCGCTGATTTCATACAACTGGTGAGTGCTGCTTGCAATTTTCACAACGACATTTTTTCCCAAGTAATTATTATTAGATTTGTTCAATAAAACACATCGAAGGCGCTTTAAAATTATTAAATGGTAAAACAAGTGTTCGGTATAATATAAGAAATATAACACACCACTGCGGGCCATATGGCATTATAAGGACCGGCCAGTCAGCCCCCGAAGGTGAATGGATCTCGGCTAACGCCTCGGTCCATATACACCTTCGGGGAGTGACTGGCCGATTCTTATTATATCATATGACACTCAGTGGTATGTAATATTTCTTGAATATATTATTCATATTACTGTCCTCCTCTAGAAAGGAAAAAAGTTTGAGACAGAATAAAGTTGATAATTGTATGCGGTTTGCATTCAATTGTATATCCAATAATAAGATATTCGAGGTTATACATGTGTGATTATGTAAACGTCACTCTTTTAAAGATGGGGGCTGTGATGGATTGCTCTATGGCAGGTATTAACAACGGCATTGCCCTACCATGCTGATTAATTTTCAAATATAATCACTCGAAATGCTTATTAATTTTGTTGTGTTCCAGCATGGAGCCTGTGGTGGAAAACCAGAATGAAAAGTATTTTCTTCGTCTACACCTGCTGGTGATGAAAGCATGCGAAGTTTTGCGAGCAAAATTTGACTCCATCGTCCCTCCTGCTAACCTTGCGAATCATCTCAAACTGAAAGCACACAAACACATATTACAACAGTTGAAGAAAAGACGCAAACTTTCAAATAAACAATACACTCTGCTTAATCAAAACCCAGACTCTGGAAAATTTGACATCACTCTTTTAGTTTTACTTCTTAGAAGTGTCTGTAATTTGGATCCAAAACATCCCATATGGAAAGAAAAGGATAACAACAAGATAACAAACACCATGCGACAAGATATTGCAAGCCTTGTGCGGATAAGAAACATTCGAAACAAGTTATTATGTTAACACTATATGTAAACACTGGTAACGTTCATGAAAAAAACCCTGCAACATCCACTCACATAAAACTTGCTAATTCGTTGGTTTAAATTAGTCAAATTTTCTTTTTGATTTGTCAAGGTTTATCTAATTATGACTTTTGAATTGCTCTCATGTGCAAACGATAACCTGTGCGGAAATGTTATTCAGTTTTATACTATTAAACCAAGGTAATGAATCAATGTAAGTAATTTAGGGGAATAATTATTCTGAACTGCAATACTAAAACTTCTTATGCATATATAAGTGTGCGTATTGTGCTAACACATCATTGGTTTGTTGCGTACACCATACGAGTGTAAATACGAACATCATATAGTATATATCGTCACGTGTTTATCGGCGTTACACCTTTATTTTCATTTTTATCTTTTTATCTCTCTCTTTCAGATATGCCATGCACACGTCGCACACTTAACGCAAAAGGAGTTTGAAGATGGTTGGAATATACTCGAAGACGTAAGTAGTAGTATAAAGAAATCCTTTCATCTAAAAATGACATAAAAATATACCCTTCCCAGCAGGCACACGCCACCAGTTCGACGTCAGAACGATCAAAACTCCGACTAATTTCGGTTGTAACCGTATATTCATGGCAATGAACTGACGTTAGGATATCGCAAAAATCCAACGTTTAGTCGACGTCCTTGACCGATGTCATACCGATGTTGTAGTAGGTGGCAACGTCGATTATATTCGTGTTAAGACGATTTTTTTAAAAAGTTTTTTGTCTTTTAGACACAAAATATATTTTTTGATTTCGATGAATTATTGAATATGGCAGCATTGAACACACATGTCCTTTATGCCTCAGTCATATATGCCACGACGGCCATAGGGTCGGACATTTCTACGGCCTATAGCAAGTATGCGGCCGCCGCAGTATTCCTACGGTCACAAACTGTAGCAGTCACAAATGTTAGGGTAGCCGCACAGCGTATTTTAAATTTGTAAAGACAGAAAACATGCTGCTGCTTTATGGCCTTTGTAGGGATGACATACGGTCGCCTTATGGCGTCTCTGCGGCGGCCGAAGAACTTTGACATATTCCATTGTAGATGCTAGGTAGCAACAAGGCGCCCGCAGGGCGGTCGCAGGAGGAACATACGACGACCGTACGACCGTGGAATCGCTTTACGGCATGGCTTCGGCATGTCGTTTGCTACGGCGAGCTTAGAAATGAAAATAATATAATCCCGCGCTTTAATCCTACGGCGACCCCTATGGCGTTTGAATTATAGGGATACACCCTCCAGTTACCCTGCGGCCACCGCAAGTATCTCTCGATTTTCGGGGCCTACGGCCGCCGTAGAGCAAATGTGACTAAGTTATAACGAGTAGTATATAACGTATAGTTCGAAAACGATGTATATGAATTCCGCGGTGAAGCTATAACAAATATGATATAAACTTATGTAGTAATTATTATCTAATATTTTATGAAAAATAAGATATAATTATTACTATATTTCATCACATATTTTGCATTGTTTCCGGTTAAATATAACAATTATCTATTTTTGTTTTGTGAAATATAATTTTGTTATATTCCTGTTGGTAAGAAAATACAGCTCAGCTTATTTTGTATACAACTTAATCAAAAAAGTGGGTTAGTTGGCAACATTCCTGCAATTCATACGGATCTTTCAAGTTTTTTTATGATGAATCTTACAATTTCCTCTATTTTCTCTAAATAAACATATTTTTTGATATTCAATATTTTATTAAACGTCGTTCAATTGTGTGGTTTCTTGACAAGTCCCTGCCCGTTCCATTATATTATTATACCCCCATATATGCTTCAACGACGGCAATAGGCAACATGCGAAATCCCGTTTTATACCCTTAGGGCGATGCATACCGTTAGACATAGCATGACAAATTACCACAGCGCTATTAGTTAATTAACGAGAAATAAGTCAGCATTATTGTGCAATCACGCAACTTTGTAAGAGTTGCATATGTCTCCTCACGTCCCGCCATTACAATTTTAGCTCCAAAGTATTGCACGTTCACCAGAAATTTATGTGGCATTTCACAGTTATTTTTGACCCTTCAATTAATAAAAAATGTCCTGAATAATAGCATTAAGTGCGAGAAGTATTGCGCTCCTGCACTCATGAAGTATTTAGGGAAAGGGTTACGGTCTTTTATTAGTGAAACATGGTCTGAATAACGCTGTGCCGCATGACGTAGCACTTAACCTTTATACACTCATGAAACTGCGTATGAATATTGGTCAGCATTTGTATGATGCACATGTCATTTGTGTCACATTTTGCTCAAGGCGGCGTCTGTGGGAATGAACCATGCCGGTGAAAGCTCCAGTGATGAACATTGCTACCAGTTGCTCTCTTGCCTTACGCTTGGCATTGGTAATAAAACGAAATTTGGAGTACTCAGTACTGGTATAAATCCAGGAACGTTGTATCCCGCTTTATAACGTTCAGTGTTTTAAATAAGTAATTTTAACTAATTAACTAATTGTATCGGTCTAATGCGTATGTAAATAGGGTTATCGAATGTATAGAAAAATATATGCGCTCGTTCTGACCCAAAATTAATTTGCACTACTCAGCTCCAGAACTCTTGGTTTTATTGCCATATAAATAAAAACACACGCGCATTGTAATCACGACGATCATCCATCGCCGGAACCCGACGTTTTTCCGACATCAACCTGACGGCCTGTGCTTGGTGTGCGTATACTTCATCATTTCAAACAACTTAATATTATAAATACACTAATTGGGCCTATGTGCTCTCTAACGTTCGCCTATGACTTTTATATCGCGCTGTCTGAATGTAACTGAAGATATACCTTTGCCTCTAAAGGTTCCTTCATTCTATCTGAAAATATAATTTCATTTAGTGAGTTTGTATTTAAAGGCCTTCCACGATGAAAAGTTGGTGATTTAAGCCAACAATAAAAATGTTTCATGTTTATTCTAGTTTTGAGAAACAATCTTTTTCAAAAGTAAAAATGCAATCTTTATAACATGTGTTGGGGTTATAAGAAGCTAAGCACGTTCTATGAACGAAGATTTTATAAGATTTTGGCTGAAAAAGGTTTGCATTTTTTCGGAAAAGGCTGTCCAAAAAATAGAGATGGGTTTCTGTCAAACTGCTCTGTACTTCCCAGTCAATCATGCATTGTGGTTTCTTGTAGATCTTTCAAATAAAAATGATAGCTAATAAAATAGCGAAAAATAGAGAAATAGATTCTTTTGCTGGTAAATATTAAACATTTTTCTTAAAAAAGAAGCAGTCACCACAAAGCTTATAACTTTATTGATAGGGTATCCTTGGGCGCCTTTCCCATGATTTTCAATTGCCTTTTGAGCCAATTCTTATTTTTTGTAAAATGTTCTCAACTCCTTAATTCATATTGAAACTCAAAATAAAATTCTGAAACGTTTTATGTTTGGTCCTTTTAGCCAACTTTTTCACTGATCCTTTAAAAAAGAGTTTTGTTACCATTTTTTTGGACCAGGTATGTAAGGCCATATTGAACTACACATATCATACAATTACTATTTAAAATGAGAGTGTAGAGGTTAGCTATTGTGATTACCCTACGCTTATCGTACGCTGCCACTCGTGAACATGTTTGCCCTTTTATTGCATCTTCTGAGAAACAACTTTGCCGACTTATTTCGCTGATAGAAACATAATGACATTGGTCCCTTTTTAACTTTCTAAAGGGTTCCGGCACATTGTAAATGATTGCCCACAAATCTAATGATATTTTGACGACCTTTCCTTAAACCGCAATGGCTTAAGTTTAGATAGTTTGTATAACGTATTGCCAAGTTGTCCTCTACCCCTTTTGTTTAAATGTTCACCGTGGGTTTCAAACTGGGCTCGCTTTATGCACATAGAAATATCTTCTTCTCATAACCCACAATGACTAGAGCTAGGACAGTTTTTGTATTGCATTGTCAGGTGATCCTCCACCAAGTCCGTCTAAATGGTAAACCTGGTGTCGAAATTTGCTCTCCCTAGGGGCCATTTGTTTTTTATAAACTAATGAAATCGTCTTCTCATAAACAGCCATGGCTAATGCCGTGTTTTAACGCATGTTATTAATAAAAAAAATATATATATCAAAAGCATACAAAAATGTTAATATTAAAACATTATTATGTAACAAAAGTACATGTTAGAAATATTCTATTGAGGTGAGGTGATTATGGCCATCTTGTATTGTGTATTTGTGTAGTGTATTTCCCTTTGGTCTATATTAATGTTTATAAACAGGGCCCATGTATAACTTTGGCTACTGGGCTTGTCCTTGATGTTTACTTTGTATTTTTGTTAACTTAACAATATGTTTTAAAGGCTATGGTAAAGGTTGGGCAGTCCTGCGGCCAGAATAACTGGAAAACTGAAATAGAAGAACTGAAGACAAAATCCCTTGACCTGGTTACAATTAAGATGAATAATCTCCGAGGTATGATCCTAATCATTAGTGTATGTGATGCATATTTATCGTATGTGCACACGGTACTTCCATAATCATAAAATAAAATAAAATTGCACGAAGTACTAAACTAGTATTTTTTATTTCAAAAATTAAACTGAAATGTTTGACACACGACAGTAAATGATAAATAAAATGTTAAGAATACGATTATATATATTAAATAAGTATCGCGAGGGCTTGAAACATTAGATGGATGTAATTAAATGTATAAGATTACGTACACCTTCGGGTGAGCCCTAAATACATTATAAAAGAAATAATGCGTTCGTTGAGTCAAAGTGTACGATATTGGCTTTTTAATATTAAAGACATTTCTACCTTATTTGTTTTCAATCAAATTAGTGTTTACCATTTATTATTTCGTTAAACAGAACAAACACTTTGGTTCCTGAAGGAGATATGTAATGATGAATTTTATGTGGCAACTTCCCGCTTTAAAAAAGCCAAAAAATTGCTTGATAAAAAACGAATCATCGTTCTGACTGGCCATCCCGGGGAGGGTAAGACTGCCATGGCAGCAAGGCTGGCTCTTGCGAATGATACAAAGCCAGAGAACTGCGTGAGATTAAATTGAGCCAGAGATTGGGATGAAGTTGACTGGTCTTTAAAACTGTTTACAACAGTAATCGTGGATGACATTTTCGGAGAAGGAGCGCTGAATCAAAAGCTTGTACATGATTGGAAACCGGTTATTCCGTTAATGATACTAGCGGCCAAATGGGAAGGTTTGAAAATAATTATTACCACTAGACATTACATTAAAGAGGAAGCCCTCGCAGAAATGGACAAATTAACAATATTTAATGAGAAATATGGAAATGTGTTGCTTTTGTCTTCATCAAAGTTTTTGACGTTCAAAGAAAAGAAAGACATTTTGGAGTCCAGAGCAAAGAAAAATGATTCTGAGAATATGATGGAAGATAATGGTATCATGTATGACGATTGTGTCCGAAAAGCAGAAGGAGTGGTGGAAGAAGGAAAAACTAAAGATCTTGTCTTTGGCTTTCCCCAGTGTGCGACATTGTTTGTACGAAGCGAAGAGTTGATCAGATTGGGTTCTGATTTCTTTAGTAAACCGGAAAAACACTTTAAAGCGTTTGTTGATCAGTTGTTCAAAGGGGGAGACGAAAAACAATTCCACAAGTCCTTAGCATTGGTGGCAGTTTGGGCCGAGCAAAACATGAGAATAAAAGAGCGAGATTTGCTAAATGCATTAAAGGTCTCAGATCACATAAAACATGTGGCTGATAGTTTCGGAATTCCAATTAGTAACGATTTTTTGGAAACGTTAAAATCTTCCCTGAAAAGCCATGTTCAGGACCTTTTGCTGTTGATCGAACATTCTGGGGAATATACATTCAGTCACACCGTAAACGGGGACATAGTAGGAGTAGTCCTTGGAAGTCACAACATCCTTCAATGTCTTGCGCTTTGTCCCCGGGATTTCTTGATGGAACGTGTAACAGTCGTACAGAATAACGATGAACTTCGGGTGTTTATACCAGAATGTTATCATGGAGATCTCTGTGAAAGGTTCGCACAAATGATTGGCCGCAAGAACTGCAATTTTGTGGCAAAAGAATCTTCAACACACGAATTTCAGCAGCTTCAGCGTAAAGGTCGACGCTCCAATACCGTTGATGTGATCAGTGACATTGACTTTGGAATTCTGAAACACAATGCGTTTAAAGACGAAATTTTTGTCAAGAAGTTCATCGAGTATATTAAAAAACCCCAGCTTGATAAAGATCTCTTCACCGTTCCTGTGATTAAAATGACAGGGTACTTTCTTGACTATGGAATCAAAATGAAAGAAATGGTCATGTTCCTTCCAGGATACACTCTGTACGGAGGGCTACGTGTATTGGCGAGAGAGTTGATAGAGCAAGAGGTTTTCCCAAAGGACCAAATCGACCCACTTCTGCTGGCAACACACTCGGGGGATACTGAAATGATGAAATTGCTACTGAGCCATGGAGCCAAAGTGTCAGGCGATACGATTTATGTGGCAATGCACACGAAGAGAAAGAATGAATCTGAAAATGTTCTCGACACAATTGTGGATTTCAAGGGAATTGACATAAATGACAAAGGCAACTCTGTAAACGGAAATTATCCTTTGATAGTGGCAGCAAGCAAGGGTTTCGTCAGTGCAGTTAAATGTCTATTGGAACATGGAGCTGACACAAAGGTGAAAAATGATAAGAAACTCACAGCATTGCACAGGGCAGTTATTCATAAACACACCGATATCATCCAGCTTCTTATTGATCATAAGGCCCCTGTGAACGAAAAAGGTGGGAAATTGAAAAGGTCACCCCTACATATCGCTGCTGACCTGGGAATGACAGAGGTCGTCGAAACATTTTTAAAGTGCAAAGATGTCAACATAAGGATCAAAGACCATTGCGGGCATTTTCCGATATTTCTTGCAGCGATTAGGGGTCATTGTGAAACAGTCAGGGTCCTCTTGAATCATGACAAAACTCAGGATAGTCTTAGGATTGCATCTTATGGCAAGAAATCTTTCATCAAGGGCATGTCACTGTTTCATGTCGCAGTTTGGAAAAACAACCGGAAGCTGATCCAGATGCTAATTGACGAGAGGGCGAATCCAAATGTGAAAGATTTCTTTGGACGGACCCCACTGTTCTTTGCAATTATGACCAACAAGAAAACTGCGACGCGCATGTTGTTGCAATATTCGGACAAAGCAATTGCTGAAAAACAAGGATACACACCATTACACGCCGCAATCCATAAAGGAAATATCAAAGTGGTAGCAAAACTTGTTGCTGAAGTAAATGTGAACGCAGTTGATCATTTCGGCAGAACACCACTGCATGTTGCATGCGAAAAAGCCGATGTAGATACCGCGTTAATGTTGCTGAATCAATGCGATGCAGATCCGTTTATGGTTACAAAAAGGGGCGATACGGTCTTCCATATTTTAAGACGAAAACATGGAAACCAAAGTCACCAGGAGCATTTAAGGCGACGTCTTATTGAGAAGCTTTTGCTTGAGAAAGACCCAACGATTTTTGAACGAGTGAAAAATATGCCCAATAGGAGAAACGTTTTTATAACGGACATCGCGACGTTGCAAGAGACTGATGAAAGAGATATCAAGTTACTGAGGCAAAGTATAACAACTGTCTTTGGCGCGATTAGCGATGATGATGATAATGATGATTATGATAATAACGGAGCTGGTATATCGGCAAAATCTTCGAAAACAGTTCTACATAGACATGCCAAAAGGCGGAGCATTGATGATGATGATGATGATGATGATGTTGATTTGGATGAGGAAGATGATCATGATATTTTTGATCATTATGAAGGTGATTTCCCTTTTGGTGATGATGAAGATGATGATGTTGATTTTGATGATGATGATAATGATGATGATGATAATTTTGATATTGATGAAGATGATTTTCCCGATGATGATGATGATGGAGATGATGATGAAGATGATGATGAGTATGATGATGATGATTATTATTGATTGATGATGATGATGATGATGATGACTTTTAGTTAAAGGATATTACCACATTGAAGATTAGTTTTCTAATATGTCAACCTTTCTGTATAAGCATTAATTTTGCATACGCAGATAGCTTTGTTGTACAATTTATGTTTATCATTTGACATTGGCTGTGACACGACTGATATCCGAATACCTCATGCACAAGTAATATATTGGTGTTTTCTGGTTAGTTTTCCTACTGATTCACTTTTTAAGTCGAGAATTAAAACGTACCTGTTTCCTGAAACAGTTTTAATGGTAACATTTGCCCCCAACTCTCAATAAACATTGAGCACATTTTACATGTCTAAGGAAAATCTATATTACGAATTATACACCAATATAAGCTACTCTTGGTTGTTTTAAGAAAACAGTCGAGTTATTGTCATTGTCTTGGTGTCGTCGGTTTTAACTTAGCTATAACTAAAACATACTTCCAGATATTAACATAAAGGTTGTACACATGTTCACGGTTCACATTTTGAGCACGGTCCATAACTCTGGCTTTAATAAATGTGCCCCTTGATAGTTTGAATTGAGGCAATAATTAATTTTGCCGTAATTTAATAAACGTTCGAGGTATTCACATTACGTTTTGTACACATGTTATATGTTCGTAAACAAGTAGCAAGGCCCATAACTCTGCCATTATTTATTGTCAATCAATGTTCCTTGATAATTTCTTATTGTCTGAATACAAGCACGCGATATACACATGAAACAGTTTGCCAATGTAACTTGGGCAGAATACACATGAGCAGCAAAGCCCATAACTCTTAGCTTTGATCCTTCCAGTCTTATTTTGAAAAATGGATGAAAAACTATAACTTGCACGCAGACAAGGTTCACAAGTTTAGCAAGGCTCGTGACGTTTACTTGAATAATTGTGAAGGTATGCCCTATGTTCGACTAAAAACAACAACTGACGAGCGTTGGCGATCGCTCTTTGTTGTTTTGTATTTTAATTAGAATTATATTATTAGTTGTGAGTTAAAATTAGTAAAAGATATTAATTTAGAAATTAAACTTCAGTTTTTACTATTGTATAAAGAATTTTGTTTTTATAATACATGTTTTACAGATAATCGCTGTTTACATATGTATCATCTTTCTGAATTTAAAACATTTTTGAGAATAATATTTGTGCAACTGAACAGTATTGTTTTAGTACCCTTTCCTCTGTTTCGTCGCACAAGCAGAAAAGCTATTTACTCTCGGTGTGGAATTACTCTAGACTTAAATACGTAATTGAGTGTTTACAAGCTATTACTTAAAAGTTGTACATAACATAAAACTAATTACTGCCTTAACAAATCCTGATATGTAGACAAAGATGTTTTATTGGGGTTATATCTCAGATCGATGAGTATAAACGTGAACAAATAAGACGCTAAAGTATCCTATATATGCTCTTGTAAAAAATCTATTTCTAAGAAATGTCAGTCTCAATACTCACTCTAGTTGAACAAAATGTATATTCATGCTCATTTGGTAATTTGGAATACCGGTCGAGAGTTGATATCAGCTTGCAGGGATTTTATTACTGCATAAGCGGTAATGAAAGCTAGAATTAGGTCAATATGGAAAGCAGAGTACAGTAAAAAAAAACTAAATGCTTAAAGAAGTACGTCACTGGACTTACCAAGTAAGCAAATATAATAATACTTTAGCTTCAGCAACCAAAAAGCAAAACGTATCATAGCGGTGTGCTCAAGTTATGTATTAAATATTAACATAAAGGGACACGTCATTGTCAAGGTCCTTGCATACTCGTTCAAACGCTGGAAACAATTCTATATTGATAACATCATCAGTGTTAAAGTACAAGGACTGCAATAGTAGTTGAAGTTTATCAAGGGAGACAAATGCGGGTTTTTGACCAAAACTGTTGTATGTGTATACTCCGAATGACTGGATCTTCTCACCCTGTGAACAACATGCCGCCATCCATATCATTTCTGGGACAGTGACGTCATTTCCGATCACTTTAACACGAGCATCCTTTCCAACAACTGCGCCAGATATCAGATGCATCGCGGGCATATCTTGAACGTCTTCTTCTGAATCCCGACCGTATGATCTATAAGGAATGTTACACGAACTCGATGCGTAGTTACGGACGCCTTTTATTACGTTCTTCCAAAATGGAACAACTGTTTGGTCCAAAGGTACTGTGTTGGTAATTGCATACGTTGATATTTGCGCTGCAAGGTCGGATCCAGCAAGTTCTGGAGGTACGAGTGGTGTTGGTTCGTATCCAGCATGCTCAAAATCCGAGGGAGTGGCTTGGTGCGTTCCTAGTATGCAGCTTGTAAGAATATCACATCGATTGTCGATTTCTGTAATTGGGACAATACCTTTCTTGTTGTCTTTGAAAATCCAGGATATCAAATTGGACGTCTGTTGTTGAATGAGACCTAAAAGAAACGTTTCAAAGAGAGTCTAAAAGTTAATATGTTTTATGCAAGCACCAATCAGAGCGCAAAAGCGTTATAAAATTCACAATTCCTATTGTTGAATACATAATTAATAACTCAATTTAATCTATTGAACATTTTGAAATCAAAATACACTGAAATTTTCTAAAAAATATCCAACATACCTCGTTCAACCATTAACGGTGCTAATGGCCATTTCTCATCGCCAAAAGACCTCACAGAAGCAATGGAAATAACAGGCATTCGCAGGTTCGTGTTATATAAGGTCGTGTAATGGACGTTCTTGTGACCAAACGCTTTCCCAAAAAGACTATCTCTGTCAAATCTTTGGCAGAGTAGTTGCTGGCCATTGGCGACAGGTAGTCCCTCAGGGAATATGCCCCCTGAAAATAAATGTTAAATAATTATGAAAGAAAATCCGCGGTATGTTATCCTTGTTGTTTATTTATATATCGAGATTAAGTGTCACAATAGCTCCATTATTCATTTCTTGTCTTTTTTTCGAGAACGGCTTTAACGCTAAATAAAAAAAGAAAATGGCAATTTTTTTAAGTAATTGGTTTAATTTGCGAAACAGCAATCATATATAATCTTTAATTCATCATTTCAACACATGAAACTTAGTTCTCAATTAATATAATTGATAAATAACGAGTGAGCGTAGAATAAAGGAACACTAAATATATTGTTAAACACTCAATTATAAAGTGAATTAGTGTATTTCATTATTTTTAAAGGCATTATAAGATTTTATGATTTGAAAAATATCAATCAAATGTTTGCTTTACAGAAATATCAATCAAATGTTTGCTTTACAGAAATATCAATCAAATGTTTGCTTTACAGAAATATCAATCAAATGTTTGCTTTACAGAAATTTCAGGCGATCTAACGAGTGAACTTCTGTACTGTTTACGACATTGAATGCCAACATTGAAATTCTATTTAAAAGCTAATAGTTCTTTATTATCACTGAATACCCATGGCGAAGCTCTTCCAACACGTTTTCTTCAAGCCAGCCACGCCGCTCGGAATTTCCCGACTCTCCGGAGGGCTATCACAGGGAGAATGGTCATTGCAAAAAGCGAGTAAAATGTTTTTGCATCGATGTTTTGGAGTGTGGAATGATATATGTTTGTCCTTAGAAAAGCACCAGAGAAACGGATCTGCGTCATACAGTTGCCTCGATGTAAGTGTTTCACCAATCGCAATTTGGTATTTTAGGTCGTACAGAGTGAACTCGCAATCATCTGAAATATTAGAATTTCCATGGCGTGTAAACTTGAAAATGCCGACCTGTGATATTGTAATATTGATAAAAATATATTATTAGATATTTCAAACGAAGAAATGGACGGCATTAGAAACCATATCATACCAAATCCTTGTCACATGGCACCAATATCATTATCGTTTTAATACATAAACAAAACCACACAGCACATAAACATCTAAATATTACACATTTTGCTATCAAATATTGTGAAAATTGTCCTCTTGGTACTGCCAGAGTGGAGATCGATCATCTTCATTTAATCGAAAAGTCATTTCAATCTGTTATGAAATTATTCTTACCACCCGTGGTCTCTGGGCTCCAAATCTTATCTGCAAGACAGAAATACATAGTCCAGGAAAAATATTAAGAAATATTTTTTTAAATATATCGCAAGGTAACAAAGACTTTAATATAATCAAATACGTTTTAGATAAAATAGCCATGTAAACGAAAAGTGCACTAGAAAATTGCATATGTTCACTCAGTTCATACATTTCTAACGCTTACAACAATATGGCAGCCTTCAGTGTCTGCCTTAAATAATACAAAATCATGAATCTAAAACATCTATAAAGTCCATATAACGTTTAATAACAAGCAAATATTTCTATAAACATATAAATCGAATGCGCAATTAAGAAAGCATGAACATAATTCCAATTCATTTTATCAAGATATAACGCTTTTATAAAATCAAATTGTGAATGAATAGAATAGTTCAAGTGCCAATGGAGATAAGCTTGCGTGATAGCTATACCTATATACCGCAGATCGTCAAGATCCAGGCCATGACATTGCATCCTGAACTCTTCAATTAATGTCCCAGTTCCCATCCGACAAGTGCGTCCATTAGAACGAATGCAGTTACGGACCTCAACCGCATCGCCATTACAGCTGTCTGCATAAGACGTGAATTTCGTGCTGCCATGGCAACGTCTAAACCGGACATCATGGTTTCCTAATTCTATCCACGGCGACCAAGACGACCAAGATGCTGAAACGATAATGAATAAGCGAAGTATTAATAACGTTTATACAAAGACATAGTTAAACCTATACATTATTTTAATAATTTTGGTTTATATTCGTTTAGATTTATTGCGGCGTAAGTTGAACAATGCCTTATAGAAACCCGATTGCTTCAATTTCCTGAGTAGAAATCAGTAACTGGTTGCTGTTCACAAACATAGTTGAATTCAAGATAATTGTAAATGGTTATACACAATTAAAATTACAAAAAGCATGTATATCCTAGTCTGATTGATCAGTTCGTATCAATTAGCTTCTGTTAGAGAATAAAGTATTAGAACTAAATGTGGTCGAAATTAGCTCAAGCCCGCAAGCCCTGTATTGGCCAAAACATTTCCGGGTGGTTTGCTCTAACACTGGATTTTATTAAGCAGCGCTTCTTGGAAGATTTGTATACCAGCACTTGTGTAAGAATTTGGACTTGTTCTTAATACGAAAACTGATTACTAACCTTTCTTTAAAATCTATTCATTTTCACAAAAGTAGAGGATTAGGTCTTATTCCGACCGCAGTTAGTTTAATACTTTTAACTGCAACTAAACTAAAATTTCAGCTTGAGTCGATTCACTATAAGCTTTACCTACGCCTTTTGTGTACCAAACTAGTTTCAGTTTTGGGTTCAAGGGTTTCGGCGGTTTAAAAAGCCTTTTTCGAAACTTTTGCTTGATATAACAAATGCATATGTTCGTGTACAGCTTTAACAACATGATGTAGCTTCTGCATGTATCCGTTATTTCTGAATTTCTTTAGAACAATTACACCGCATATGGTTGTTTGCCTGTTTTAACTAAATGGTGTTTTAACATACAATGTTGGAGTTTCAAAGAAAAACAGTTTCGGTATATCCAAAGTTCTTGAAACCAATTTAAAACAAAACACTAGTTTATTACCAACAAAAACGCCCTAAGTCTGGATATCTTTGCTTACTTGAATGATCGTCGCAGATAGGAGGCAGCGAAGCTTCCGTTGTGTCAACAGAAATATTCGTTGTTTCCTCTTGCCGAATAATCCAATCATCTGCAAGAATATATTTGAAAGAAAGACTGAAATAATACGAATGACACTGAAAGTACGTCCTGAAATATTCATATTAAAACCTCCATTATCCAAGTTTAATCATTATTAGGATGCAGGTAGATGTAAACATACGCTTGTCCGTTATTTTTAGTTGGTCAAATTGCAAGCACATTTAAATATTTAATATAGAGTTACCGTTTTTGCTACATACATGTATATGCGTTGTAATAGTATATATAAGTATCAAGTACATTAAGAAAACAACATGTAATTAGAGCTGTCACTATAAGTGACGAATGTCCCCGAAGTGCCATCCAGCTCAAAAGATTATGCAATTACTAAAATGCTTGCATACAAAGGGCTATAGAAAGTATAGGCATATGACGGACCCAATAATGGTTGTCGTCAAGTGTGAATGAGTGAAGAAGAGCGAGTTGGATATTCCACGCGACTCGTCTTTATGTACCGAGCACGTGTAAGGTCGTTCGTGTTGCACGCGGCAAATCGCCTTTTTGTATTGAATAAGTACGTGCCAAATAATTATAAAATCCCTCTATGCATGATAAGGTGTGACCTTGACTTTTAAGGTAGGGACATGGGTATTGCAAGCGGCTCTTCGCCTTGATGTATTGAAAACGTGTGTCAAGTAATTCTGACAGTAAGTTCCATCCCTGCATGACAAAATTACAGCCCGGAAATGTAAAACCATTATTTGATAGTGTAAATGTTAGTATGACCTTGGCTTGTAAGAGAACTCGACACCTCGAGCACATGTGCCAATTTATTTTAAATCCCACTCTCCATGAAAAAGTAGCAGTATATCAGACGCATCAAAACATAATTCTATTTGACGTTTACCCACAGATGTTGTTTATGATGGCCGAGAAGATAGTCATAGAATATAAAAAAACATATATAAAACAGGAGTTCAACATGTCACATAAAACCGTTTAGATACATGAAATGTCAGGAAATCGATATCAATAATTTGCCGTCCGCGAAAAAATAATTATATGCCAAATAAATGAATAAGAGAATGAGCTGATATAAGGTTATCCATTTATGTATTGGAATTTCTATCTTTAAAATATAGTTTTATATATTTTGATAAATTCCAGACTAAAGTTGCT
The DNA here is from genome assembly GCF_026914265.1 of Mya arenaria. Taxonomy (NCBI): domain Eukaryota; kingdom Metazoa; phylum Mollusca; class Bivalvia; order Myida; family Myidae; genus Mya; species Mya arenaria. Next base: position 4,025,716 of record NC_069125.1, on the reverse strand, counting down.
CTATAAATTTGCTCGGTCTAACATAAAACATATTTCTTAATATATTTTTTTTCTGATATCATTATAACAAGTACATATTAATACAAAATGAAATTCGACTTCTAGATCATAGAATTAAAAAAGTACAACGTTCATTTCTATGAATCTTATTATTGTGTGGATTTTTCATCAATGAGCTGATTTTTTTATCTAGTAATATAACATCTTTAGTCATCTTGTAAACTGTTCAAGTTTTGAACGTAATATTATATATTTTAATATCATTCTCTTCGGTTTTAGCAATGAATAAAATCTTTGTCATTTGTATGATCGTTTTATAATCCTATCTTTCAATTTCCTTTATAAGCTGAAGTTGAGTAACGCCGTCATATGACTATTTTGAATATGTTAAGGCCGTTAATTCAATTCAAAATCGTCCGCGTACGCTTTACGCGTACGTTAAAATTGAACAAGTACAAACTCTTTTAGATCAATGTAATGCGTTCGCATTTACTTTCGCGTTAGATCCGCATATGTAGCGTGTCCGTTCACTGCGCGATTTTAACGGACGCAGACACATAAGCGGACAGTGTAAAGCTTGAAAAATATGTAGATATAGTGGCAAAACTTCTTTTTATGAACAATTAATAAAATAGCATTAATTATCAAAAGGCTAAGCATACGTGGAACTTAACTTTCACAAAACTACACATTTTAATAAAGCCATTTTATAATTGAATATCAGACAGTTGTATCATAAATGTTGTGATTGTTGAACTTTTTTAAAACCTTTTAATAACCAAATGGCATTTATACATAAAAGTAATGATTTTCAATATTATTTTTGTGGACACATGAAATATGGTCTTGATTTTAAAACGCGGGTGCGGACGACGAATGTGGGTTACGAAAGCGAGCACGTACGAATGGAATGTTGTTGTTGTTTTTTGGTTGACGACGATTAAAAACGACAATAAAAATGAAGTAACTCAAGCTATTACAATGGGTCGAAATTATTCTTCGAAACAAATTTATATGTACTCGCGCCATTCTCTTTTTTTATACGTTCATTTATAGACATGTGGTTTTGGTGGACTTCTGTTGGACTTTTACACTTCATTGCATGCATGTGTTTGCGTGTAAATGGTTTATTACGAACAAAGGCATTCAGACATTCAAACACTTGAAGCAATGGCCCGAATGATGTCTTCACTGGTTGATCAAGTTAATTATTTATACAGAAAGTTAAGTTCTATAGATTTTGTGCTGGCTTCGATTTCTGAAAAATATACTTCTACGACTGTAAACGAGTCCTTTAATCAATTATTCATACTCTGCTTGATGTAAACATACGCCGGTAAAGAAATCCCAAAACTAAATCCAATGAACAAAATTAAGAAAAAAAATATTTACGTACAATGGAAACTACAGGGACCAGCCCACCAGACAAACATTTAACAATGACCTTAAACATTATGTCAAGCCAAAACACCTATGTTAACATTTACGCCAAGTTTGAAGATTTCTACGAGCACATAGTTAACATTGTAAGTATTGGAATAAACAAATACCATTTCGATGACCATTAAACAACGGATTAAGTAGCATATTTCTACGACTGGTGTATGATATTGAGTTAATAGTTATCAACTTACCATTGTCGTCGTTAGTTGAGTTATATTTATCTGTGGCGTCTTCTACGAGTAGGTATTCTCCTGAACCCGACCCCGATGTTATCTCTTCGTCATCCGTTGTCTCTGACGTCGGCTGCACGTCTTCAATATCCACGTTTATTGCTGATATAAACGGAATCGGTGTTATAAATTCCGATTCCATATCGTCTATGACAATATTATCATCATGTTTGTTATCCAGCATTATACCGACATCGCCGTCTATATCGACGTCATTGTTTAAGGCGTCAGACTCACGCGTGTCTTCTCGTTGTTTGTCGATGCTATGGTGATGTGGTGGGTGGCGTGCAATGGCGTAGTCGTAATGCCAGCCAACGCTCCGTTTGTCATGTTCACTTCGTGTTTGGTCCTCCTCATTTTGAAGGAACGACTCACCTGAATGAAACGAACGTTTTTTTTTACAAAGTTGAAATCTTCTCCTTTTTAAACACATTCGATTTACAAAAACAAAACGTTTAACATTAAAATATGTTTTAGCAAATTATATATAATTTAAACAGAGGATAATTTTTTGAATCAATGTAAGATGGACGTATATACCTCTGAGTGTGCATCAAAAGATGTAATGCACAAATAGCTACTTTTGGTGTTCACGAGCTGAATATATTCTAATCTCACACCCAAACAAAAGATATCATAATATGCCTAAAAAGGGTATAAAATGACCATTTCTCAAGAGGCAAACGTAGCGTCATATCAGGAATGAGTTCATAGAGTTCATTTCTCACCCATACAATTTCAAAACATTGCTAAATATTTCATTAATATTTGCAAAGCTTGAAAAAGTAAATTATCAGCGGACTACATTGATAAAATTCTTTAAACCTCCTTTATGGCAAATAACATATACATTTTACATCGACGAGATGGAAAATAAAAACCATTGGAGGTAAAATGTATAACGGAAAGGCACTATTCGGCTTTTCGCGTTTAAATATTAAGAAGAGCAGGATACAAGATGCAAGATACAAGAACCTTTATTTAAAGTCGGGTATGTGTTAACAAGAAACATTAGCCCAATGAGCTATTTTCCGACATGAATAACAGACATACATAACATATCAAATAAAAATAACAATGAGCTTGTGACAAATCTGTTAAGTCATAATTCCATAAAAATGTAAGAAAAAGATGTACCTCCTGTTCTTTCAAAAGATCGGTATCCATCATCCAAACAGAGCGCCACACCGAAAACAACAAACACTACCACGGGAGGCCGCATCTCTCACACAATTATTTGCCTTTAGACGACGGCGAGTTATTTCCGAGATATTATTACAAAGCAATGTCAAACACTCAGTGCTTCATACGAATGACAAAGTTCTTCGAAAACAATTAAAGCGATCTTCATCACAAATAGCAGGGCTATCATATGCCGATGACTGTCTCTGATCTGCAAGTACCTTATTGATCCGCAGCTTGAATGCGCCGATACGGGAACTATTGCGATTTCTGCTCAAGCGAATGGGCGTCCAGCAGGAAAACAGACATTTAGTAATTAAAAACTATTAATACCATTTGCAATGTCTGCAGCTCGTTACTTGTGTGACTAAAACGCATGATTAATACAACAAAGAGAAGATTGACAAAACGATCGCATTACTTTTTCATGGCTAGATTGTCGACTGTTAGCAAGGAAATGTTGTTTTAGCTATGTAAAACATAAAATTATGCGCATATGAAGAACACAGGGTTAAATAAAATTGGATAGTGAGTCTTAATAATTTAGATCTGGACAAAAAAACAGAAACGGGGCAGACCGTGTTTAGCCAATCAGGACATATACAAAGTCTGGCATCAATATCTAAAAATTTGTGTTCCAACTCGAGATATATATCATTAAATATCTCTGTTACTGGGAAATAAAAGTATTGTAACACTAATATTTTTAATGATTCCCCCTTCTTTTGTAGTATATTGTCCCACTCTCGTGTACTGAAACACACAAACTACTTAGGGTTATTTTCCTCATGAAAAATTAAGTTAAAACCCTCACTTAGAAACACATAATATTCCACATACTGCCACAATCTCTTCATCATAGCGATGCAGGGTTTGAGTGCTTGTCATTTTCTCCAATCCGCTGCATTCTCGCTGTGAATAAATATAAATTATACAGCAACCTGAAATCACAGATAATCAAATCATTTACGCCTTTCCTCAACGATTGCCAGCCCATTTTGCTTATACGTTGTTAACAATGAGTGCAGATTTTGTATTACAACTCATTACATATAATGTATCTGGACGATCACATTTAACCTGACATTCTGTATCATATTTAAATACGCGGTAAGAAATCGAATGTTTGGAAAATACAGTGTAATACAGTGTCGTCTTTTCAAAACGTGAAATATCATTAATGATACAATGGAATCTACAGACACGATCTACTTGAAACACACAAAGATCAACACTCAACAAACACTGAACGAGAAAAACGCCACAACACAGATAATATACATATTAGAACATCGTAATCAGTAAATGTTGCGTATTCCGACTTGAAAAGCTCAGTAATAAACAATTAAGACATCATAAACAAGAATTACACAAGGTCGATGCCTGGGTAAATGTTGGGGTATTCGTGTTGACATGACAAGACTGAGGGGTAAACCGGGCTTCAAGATTTTAACATTTGTCAATTATAAAAGTAAAATAAGGTGTGTAAGCCTCATTTAAGCCAAATCAACTTCAAAGGAAATAAAGTAGAAAGCCTCGTATCCCTAATTTATAAGACTGCAATCTGCAAGTACTCGACATTCAACTAAAATCACACGCAGACATCTATATTACGTAGATTGTCTTTGGGAAGGTTTAAACTATGTACTCATGTATAATAGTGATTGAATCATTGTACAAAACATGAGGGAACAAAACTGAAAATGTATTTTCCATATGAAACAAGGTGAATGGGGTTATTATCGTGATTGTATTGAAAGCGCTAAAAGCGTTGAAAGGCTGTAGGCGCGACAAGCATGATTTCATTTTTTTACATTTCTGTCCACATGCAATACAAATCAAATCCAAAACAATAGTTTGGGCTGCCCCAAAAAGTAATCGATAAGTGCCTGCCATTAAGAATATGTAATGTAAATTGATGATTTTTAATAAAATTAGCTAGTTTGCTGGTAGTATGTGATAAACCTGTATGTACTGGGATATAATAACATTGCTTTCTTGTTGCAAGTTCATTGCTAGTTTTAAGTAAATGAATGGAAATCCGATATTTTGACTTTACAGGTATATAAAATAAGACGGGGTCTTTTGGTCAACACATTTCCATTTAGTTCGTAATCATCTATAATTATCTATTCCTTTCAGTTTATTTAAGATTATTCGTCTAACTTTGAAATTAACCTTAAAGTTGCAATCTTATGAACGTATTCAAATAATGATGTCTATTAATAGTCTTAAACCGCATAATACAATACGTCCCGTTTTGTAATCCTGACGCAATCATTGTTAAAACATGTCATATCGAAAAGTAGATCTGACGATATCTGATTTCGATTTGCGGTATTAAAGTCTGTAGGTATTAACGGCACAGTCATCCTCTGAGTTTATAAATGTTTGCTCATGCCTATACAGCATTTTAATGGCATCTGGATTGTCCCACAACTCCGACATTCTCTAAATTAGATAAAACCACATTCTTTATTACCAGTAAAGGCTCCATCGATTGCCAATTATATAGTTAAGTCAATGGTCGAAAGTGACCAAAGACAATCCTATATATATATATATATCGAGAATGCCGTACATTCTAACTCAAACTGTCTCTGATATACAAACGAGCATGGAATTTACCCAGTACTATAAAAAAGATATATAAAAAGATATTCGTGTGGGAAGAAAAATACTATTAAACAAAGAATATTCAAGGAAACAAATTTGACATTTCCCTGTAAACGTTCTGTCAGCTTTCCAGACGTTTGACACTATTCAATAGAGTTAACATATGATTTGCTAAATCAACTAATGGCCCACTTGGTCACGAATCACCGAGCGTGTACATTATATTCTCATATCAATGACAGCCTCTTACAGAAGCGGCCAATAGTTAGATGCTTATAATATGGCATTCTGAAACAATATACGAGGTCATAATTTGATAAAAACAAACGCAAGTCCGACGTCGGAATACTTATGGTTTTTTTTTATTACAAAAAAGACATACTTATAGGACGGTAAACAAAATTTTTAATCACCAACTACAAACTACATATACGCTTTGAAGGCGTTTCTCCAACATAATGCCTCTGGACATGCCCGATTTTCAACATCACGATGGAAGAAAAGGTTGAGTTCAGTGTGAGTCTTGTCAACATCGATACTCATGTGCTGAATCCATATATAGCGAACTATGAAGTTACCATTAATCAAGCCATTGACAGAAAACTTCTAGACAGTAGCAAATGTAGCGCTCAACAAATGTCTTATTTTCTTTTTGGTTAAGAAAGAATACATAAACTACAAAAACCCGCGCTTGCAGACATGAGATTGTTAACACAACTACATGGATTGTCATTCATGCTTCAAAATCATACTTTCGAGCACTTTAACCTTGATAGCGAACATGCTGCATGCTTCTTTTAGAATGTTTACATGGATAAACTGGTTTTAGAATATTTCCAACATTCTATAAGATTTCTTTACATGCTGCTCCTAGAGAGTGTGCATATTGCTTCTAAAATAGTGTATGCTGTCCCTGATTCTAGAGTGCTTACATCCTGCTTCTAGAGTGTGTGTATGCTGATTCTAGAATGTTTTTATGGTGTCTCTGATTCTAGAGTGCTTACATGTTGCTTCTAGAGTGTGTGTATGCTGATTATAGAGTGTTGTAATGCTGTCTCTGATTCTAGAGTGCTTACATGCTGCTTCTAGAGTGTGTGTATGCTGATTATAGAGTGTTGTAATGCTGTCTCTGATTCTAGAGTGCTTACATGCTGCTTCTAGAGTGTGTGTATGCTGATTATAGAGTGTTGTAATGCTGTCTCTGATTCTAGAGTGCTTACATGCTGCTTCTAGAGTGCATGTATGCTGAATATAGAGTGTTGCAATGCTGTCTCTGATTAAAGAGTGTATACATGTTGCTTCTAGTGTATTTACATGTTTATTTTATGTTTGAACTGGTGACCTTTTTTCCTAGATATTAGCCATGATAAAAATATATGCCTAGATTTCACAGAGACACACACACTCATTCAAATTATGAATCATGATTAGTGGGAAGTGCTAGCCGCAAGTAGGACGGCCCACGAAGGACAATACCTCACGATGAAAAGTGTTCATGCGAGCTGTAACGGCACATAAACATCCATGAGATTATTTATTTTTGACATTTTCTTTTAAAACCAACTCTGAGTATATCTCTCCAATATCAACGTATGACTATGTGCGTGTCGCATAACCCTATACATTTCCAACTTAACGGTGCAATACAGTTGGGTGCCAGTGATCTTTTCCAATTTATAGAATATTCTCGTGTTGAATCAATATTAAGCAACCTGAAATCACCATTAATCAAGCCATTAACGGGAGATGCCACTACTAGATGCAAGAATGAAGAATTAAACAGCAGCTCGGTAGCAAGTTAACTGTTTCCTTTCGTGAGTTTTCATCTCATGTATCGTGCATGTATGTATCATAAAACTTTATATGACGTATATGAAGATGATGCTTTTGAGAACACTCAGGTACAATAATGTCATATTAGCATTCTCAAATGATTTCGACAAGGTAATAAGTTTTTCTAAGCTAAACCCCTCCACTGGAGAAGGGCAAATTGTTAAAATATGTTTGGGCTGGTTGATTCTTATTTATTTTAGGTCGATTGTGAAGACAGCTAAGAACTCTCGGGTCAGTTTCCTGCGCAAAACCCAGTACTGTGTCCTTTTTAAGAGGCCAATATACTGTTGCCTAGGTGGGGATCGAACCCACAACCTCAGGGATAAGTGATGGAAACCTATACCACATGACCAGCCTCACCCAAGGGTTAACGTTGCGAATGCGTCGGTAATAATATCCTCGATCTAAATGAATTAGCACAGTCATTGGAAAATCGAGTTCCTTGTAAACTATTGTCAATAAGAACATGCCTTATTGAAGGCAGCATCAACTTGAGGACAATATAGTCCATTGACTCTGCGGCTGAAAATGCAAATAAAGGCAGAAAAAATGCACATAATTTTTTTTTGCATATAAGTGTTGTTCGATATTAAGTGTGTGTGGAAAAAAGTATAGAACAATGTAAAATATTACAATTTGTAAACAAAAGTATGAATTTCTGGGTTTTTTCTGTATCAAATTTGGATTTGGAGCAAAACAAATCCAGAATAACTTTTTTAAATAGCTAGTATTCAGCACTATCACATACCTTATGTACAGGCACACCATGTATTGTTTAATGTGATTTTTTGGGTAAAAGATTAAAAATGTAAACAGAAGTATGAATTTCTGGGATTTGTCTATATCAAAATTAGATTTAGAAATAGAAATATCGGAATAACTGCATTTATCAGATATTGTGTACCACCATAACATATCTAATGTATATACACAGCATCTGTTGTGTAATATAACTTTTTGGGTTTTAATGTCGAAAATGTGAACAAAAGTAAGAGTTTCTGGAATTTGTCTGTATTAAATTTGGATTTCAATCTGTGAGGGTGCAGTTTTAAATATAATAATTGTAATAATTTCATTGCATAATTTGACAAAGTAATTGGCAAATTCCAGAAATTCTCATTTTCAATTATTTTTCCAAACATTTTACCCAAATAATCACATTTCACAAAATTACGTCATTTCTATACTTAAGGTATCATACTGTAATATGTCTGCTATCAAATACAGTTAGACTAAGTCTGGTAATTGTATTGTAAAATTTGACAAAGATTTAGGCAAACTGAAGAAGATCTCATTTTCATTGGGTTTTCAAACATTTTACCCCTAAAATCACATTTCACAAAATACTTTAGGTAAAACTGTAACATAAAAACTATTTAATACAGTTATTCTGGTAATTTTATTGCCAAATTAAACACAGTAATTATTTGCAAATTCCAGAAAATCTCACTATATATTTTTTTCTGTATTTCCCGTATAAATAATGTTACTTACAATCTGTGCTGTTTCAAATGTATACTAGAATTATCTTGAATTTGTACTCTTGAAAGAACTAACCGTTTTACAGTGGTATGTCAACTAGCGAAATCGTGCGCGTGCCTACTGGCCGTACAACTGGGAAAACTAGTTGAGGTTATTACAATAATTATACAGTGCTCTTATTAATCTCAATGCCTGTAAATGAAAAAATGCGAAAACAACCTATTGAAATATTCAAGCTTTCATTCCCAGGTCACCAGTCCATTGTTAAGTTTTTAGAAGTTATGTAAGTTCATGTAAAAATGTAAAAGTAAAATTCATGTCGGAAATAAGCTCGTTAGCAAATGTTTCTTATCATCATATAACCAACTTTAAATAAAGATTATTGTATCTTGTATCTTGTAAAGCAAGTTCTATCGGTATATAAACACAATGCATATTACAGTTTATTTATCAATGTATATATAATAACGTAAAGGCATTATGCAACATCTAATTCAAATGTACACATGAATGGCAGATTTATTTAAGGAGAAGTGTTTTTAAACAAAAGTTCGAATGCTGATTTCACTGTTATTCTGCTTCTTGGATTGCGTATTAACAGTTTCCTAGCTACAAATAGGAACAGACAGTCCTTCATTTGCCATTCATTGCGGTCCAGATAAATAGTCTTTACTCTTCGTAGCATTCGTGCATATTGGTTTCTGTTCATGTTTCCACGACTTCCATATGGAAATCTGTTGAAAAGCAGATAGAACATGGTTACGCCACATGCGTATGAATCCATATTTCGTATGTTGTATAAAGTTGTCCTCGTGTATTGTTTATCAAAAAACTCTGTCGGTAGATATTCTAAGGTCGTCGGAACTCTTCGGACGTCCTGAATAGTCGATGTTGATATTTTCAGGGCCGACCCAAAGTCAATTATTTTAATTAACCCCTTTCCAGTCATGCATATATTTTCCAACTTAATGTCGTTGTGAGCTATGTCATTCTCGTGAATAAAATTAATTGCAGTAATAACCTGGAATGTAATTCCATATTTCACCCTCATAGTAAGATCCTTGAAATGATCATCAAGGTACTTCCCTATATTTCCACCATTCACATACTCCATCACCATAACATCAAGGGTAGGGGCGGACACATAAGCGATTGGTTTGATGATGTTTGCATGACGGAGAGACCTCAACTGTTCGTACTCTCTGAGCTGATCGCCTGCAATATCTTTTCTGCTCACTTTTGCGGCTAGTTTAAACGCTGGGGATTTAAATACGCTCCTCGTCTTGGCGAGGTAAATGTAAGAGTTGCTAAAGCATATCTTTTGTCGAATGACGTATCCTCCAATAGTGACCCCTGTCATGTCTTTGTCAATCCAGGACTTGTTTTTCGGCGTCTCATCCTGAAATAAGAAATGAAATAAATCTTAAATAAGAATAGGACTTGGACTTTAAAAAGAGCCTGAGAGTAGTTTATATCATAGTCAATCTTAATCAAAACGAAATAAGAGAAAATACCACAATAAACATAGATATGTCCTACTTATAACACAACATAACACTAAAGTGAAGGCTGGTCTTCGTACTGAGGTACATATACACGTGGTTCACGTCGTATTACTAAATTAGATGTACCACTAAGAACGAATACATGTACATTGTTACTGACTTGATATTCACATGAGAATTTCGTAATATATTTATAGGCTTCTTTACTCAGTGACAAAATTGCTTTATTTACCAGAACAACAGCGTGATTGTTACTGTCTTCATCATCGAAAACTACACACGTTCTGAAGAATGCGCGGAAACATTCGCGGAAACATGTGCGGAAACACTCCCGAAGTTTCCCCATCGTTTGCTCAAGTTTTTTATGCAATAATATTAAAATACTATGAAAAATGCTGTCGAGTAGTTTGGACCCGATGCAATAAATGACGTCCTTAGCAACGCCGTGTCATTTAGGATTTCGCTGTGATCACGTGATCAACTCGTGACGTCATTGACAATGGGGCAATTCGTTAACTCAGGTCCCAATTGCTCGAAACTTTTTAAGCTTAACGGGCTATAGAAGCTTATTTCAATTAGCCAAAATTCATTCTTAAGATCGATTTTAATAAATGAAAAACGGATTTTTGCAATTATTATAATTATATTTTCTCTATAACGCCTAAAAATTCTTAGAGAAGTAATATTCGTTTATATTATAGAAACACAACAATAGTGAGCTTAGCTTAACCCTGTTAAAAAAGACGTAAGCACTTTCAAGAAATTGTTTATATTGTGTTATAAAGTTGCATTTATGCACAACTATATATCATTTGAAAAATACCGTGGCTGAATATCTTTCGCTTGATGTATTTGGACGCATAATTTGCCATTTGTAAATAAAACAATAATGACCGTTAACACTTTTTCCCCGTTCTTATTTTATTTTAGTTCGTCCGCTCGCTCCATTTTCATTTGTATGTCCCAAAAACGTAAAACATAACTTATCCCGCGTGCCCTGGCCACAAGTTTTGAGCCAGAAAGTATCGCCGTCCAATTACTTTTCATAACTATACCTGGTAATGAGCATATTACTGTAACATAAACAATATTTTCGATTGCCCCTGTAAAAGTCAATATTGAAAACCATATTTTGCTGATATACATTTACAAAATACAGGAACTGTAAGATTATAGCATGTTTTACCATTTTCTATATGATTGTACATTTCCATTGATTTTCAATAAACATTAACTGAATTCTACGGTTACATTTCTTCATTTTCATAGACGTTTACATTGTTAAAAGAGTAACTTAAACTTTCCTTTTGTTGTTTTTTTGCAACATTCATCAAGATAAATACTTAATGAAAAAATATATATAACTGGATTATGTTTTTTCCACTTATATATATATATATATATATATATATATATATATATATATATATATATATATATATATATAGTAATTCCTATTGTGACTTTTATGGTTGTTTCCCTTTGATGCTTTTATCCCATTTTGTTACCAGTTATTTCCCTTGTCTAAACTTTTGTCATTTTCAAAATTGTAAACAATAAAGTGTGGTGATTGTCAATCGATCTGAAATTCCGATAAAATGTCAAAACGTCCACCAGAAAGGCGTCAAGATAATGAAGAAGGTCCGATTAAAAAACGAAGGAATGAGGGACCCGTGCCACCTATGTTTAAAGTATTTCATTGTGAGGTGAGAAAAATAGTGTACGGGTTATCGGATAGTCGGTTTTTCATCTGTTCACATCTGCAGATAACTTGACAAAGGTTTTGATGAAAACTATAATGTTACTACAAGCTCTTTAATCTTTTATTCGACTGTGATTATAAATGTAACCAGGATAGCTAAGATAATTCATAGGCTATTACTTAAAAGCCGTACACCACCGTACCATACGTGTGTATGTGATTGAACTCCTGAAAACAGTGGCTAGGACTTTTGAGGTTAAATGTTATTCTAAATGACAAATATGAGTTAAACATGTTTGAAGTATCATATTTACAGAACTAGTTTCACACATATGTGTTTAAAAGACATCAGTCATCAAACTGGTAAAATTTCTTGATAATATGTACTTGAACACATGTATATAGTACAAGCCGATTTCACGCAGACATTGTTAAACATTAATATAAATTTAGCGTTATTTTAAGACAATTACACTACTATATAATATGTTGAATTTATGCACAAACTAATATAAGATATTAAACTTTTGAAATTTATGATGAAAAACTTGTTCGTTGTGGTCAGGTGTATGACTTTCAGTACTATTGCCATGCCTGAAACTTGTCATACTCTATAGCAAATATACTTTTGTGTGTCAATCTCTAAAGTCGATAAGATTGATAGCCATTAAACTTATAATAAAATTTTGATACCTGTCAAAATTACAATATTTATATGACTGCTAACATTTTTGCATAAGGTTTATAAATTACTTTCAGGTTGCGTCTGTGAAAGAGTATGGGATATTTGTCAAAATTCCAGGAACAGACAGACAAGGTAACATTTTTCCTTATTCTTTTCTGAGGTAAGACATAATGGTAGATGATCAAGCTTTTGTATACACCATCAGTTTGTTGTAAAAATGTTAATGGTTTGATAAATGTCTTCCATAGCATGTTAGTCAGTGAAAAGGTTTATAAAAATAATGCATAAAAAGAACTATGTACCTTCTAAAATATGCCTACTATGAATTACATGCTCTTTCAGCTCTTACTTTGTGTTTGCTATGCGTTTCAGGCTTAGTACACAAATCGCAGATATCGAAAAGTAGGGTGGACGACCCTAGTGACATGTTTGCAAGAGGGGAATATGTTTACTGTAAAGTCATATCAATTCAAGTAAGTATGTAATGTACGGTATCCATGTTAAATCAAGGTATCTTTATGTGTATATCTATAGTCTATACATGTTTCAAAGCCACATGGAAATTAAACGATGTTATATACGGTATGCCAGAGTAAAGATTAAGTTTTGCGACAGTGGGAAAAAGTATCATTTTTACCATGGACCACAATTTGTTTTTGTAATTTATTTTTATAATCGAATAATAATGTTATAATAAGTCTTGAATATATTGACAAAATGTATTCTTTATCATACATTTATATTATGAGTTTTGACTATTTGGTGGTCTTCTTTATACTATAGGAAGATGGTGATAAGATAGGACTTGCAATGAAAAGTGTCAACCAAACTACCGGCCAGGATCAAGATCCAAATAACATAGAGCTTAGGTAAATTGCATAACAAGTTCCGATGTAACAGATCATTTAAAGTTGAATAATACAAATATAGGTGTTTAGCTCTGCTGTTTTTCACAGATAGATAAACGAGGTGTTGTCTTACCATTTGTGTCGTTGGCTTAGACGTCGTCAGCAATGTCGTTTAAGGCGTCGTCGTCGGCTATGTCGTTGTCGGTGTTGTCGTCGACAATATCGTTGTGCAAAACCTTTATCTTTGCAAACCCGTTCAGGATAGTCCACATGTTTCCAAAGTCCATACGCGCATGTGAAGCAAAACCCGTAACTTTGGCATAAATATATGAAGAGTTATTTCCCTTTTTCGAGTGTAAATGAACTATAATGAACAGACGAGTGCTGGCGTTATGCTATGCTTGGGGCCATGATTTCGAACAGTCTCAAGTCCAAGTCTAGACTCAGATGCAGAAAAGCAGTTTTATTAAGGAACAAAAAAATCATATTTATTCCATTCATTTTACAAACAGATATATAAATAATATTAAAACATTCAAATAGTATCAAATTTCAGCAATGTTCACCATCAATGCCTCGATAGAAGGAAAATACAATGTAATGAAGTTTTGCCATATTGAGTCTTGAGTCTAAAACCAGACTTAAGACTTTTAATAATCACTACTCCTAGCCTTTATGTGATCGTATTGAAACAGTGTTTATTATCAAAACTCAAATAATCTCGATCGATTGACTTCCGGTCGGTACATAGAACTCTCGATAATGTATCACCAGTCCGAGCTTCATAAAACCTTCCTGATAAAACTCAAGTACTAGATAAATCATATAATATACAATTACACTTTATAACGCGGTCGATCATTGAGTTATCGCAAATATTGTGAATATAAACAATAGCATCAGCACTATTTATTACTCTCCTGTTTTCCAGTCAGGATGAGCAGAGGCGTAAACAGTTTGGAAACCGACCAGGGCGAGAGAAGATTGTCCTGGATGCTGTACTCGATACTACGTGCAAGAAATGTGGGGGCACGGGTAAGACTTGTCGCCAGAGTCGGTTTTAAACATCCTCGGCACCCCAGCATATTATAACCTATATGATACCGTGGGCAAATTGGCTAGAGGAACTTCGTAAATCTTGAATATTCATAAGCATTTTCCGACCAATGAAATAACCGATAACAAAGAGGAAAGAATCTCCTTTGTGACGAGTTATCGGCATATTTAACAATATCCTGCCTTAAACGATTTGTAAGCCGTGATCTCATTGGATTATTCGAACCGAGATTACATCCGTAACTTCTCGGCCATTTCCGCACCGCATGAGGTGTGTCTCATGCGACCTATCAAGTGGCTGGATTTCACCTAATTAATAATTCATAAGTACAGATTTTACAGCTGATTTGCCCAGGGTATCATATAGGTTATGATACGCTGGGGTGCCGATGATGGTTTTGAATTGAAGGGATAAATATATAAGGTAAATCGTATCAACTCACGTATTGTACGATCGCGTATTCTAATGATCATTTCTCAGTAGTTATGGTATGTATTTCGAAACTAAGAGTTTAAATGATCAGTCTGTGCAAAGTTCATTGGATTTTGCTACTAGAGTCTGGGAGTAGGATTAGTTGTTGATCCAAGGTAGAATTCATAAGAGGTTTAAATATTAACTGAAATTCTTGATTTTAGATTATACTCTTGTTAGTATGATGACCCCCATAGTTCGACGCATGCGCGGTGTGCCATTGTTGTTTTGTTTGTTCTTTGTCCCTGTTTGTTTTGTGCATATTGTGTCTCTAGTTAAGTGTATGTTGGTCTTTGACATTGTGCCTTTAAACAGATTCATCGTTATTTTTTCGGCGACTGGGCTTGTTCCTGAAGTTTTGACTGTATTATATGAAGCTCAACATTTAATTTTACATAATTATTCATACTACTTGTTTTAATGATAGTTATATACTACCGGTGAATTGAAATCAGTAGTCATTTCAAACAACAACAAACTGTATAATTATAAGAAAAGACACATCTGTTAAATAACAGGTCATTTAGCCCAAGACTGTTTTAAGACCGGGGACGCATCGTACGAGTTGATACCTGACCTGGACGACTATATGCACGAAGTGGGGACTTCAAATGTTCACAAGAAAGATACAGAATCGTCACCAAAGAAAAAGGTAGTGTGATATATAGACTAGATATAAAATATTAAGAAACAGTTGTTTACCTTGTAAACCAGATCATGGAACTGCTTTTAAGTTGAAAGTAAAGTATATGAAGCATCAATTATTTTTTTATTAAAAAAAACATCATTTAAAAATCAAAGTATGTTTATAGCTAATGCACATAGTTAGTACATCAGTATAGTGCCGATCCATTAAACACAGAGCAATGATTTAATGGACGATCTATTGAACACAGAGCAAAAAGAACAAGAAGGAGAAGAAGAAAAAAGAGAAAAAGAGAAAGAAGAAGACAAAGCGATACAGCAGCTCAAGTTCAAGTTCAGATTCCAGTAGTGACGACGATGTTAGACATAGGGTATGCCTGAGTAATGTGGTCATGTGATCTTTTATTTAGGGTCAGTTTACCGCCATATTCTTGGTGTCGGCGTCGGCGAGAAACACCTTTAACCTGGGGCATAACTCAAAATATTTAAATGAAACTTTGGTCACACCGGGACACATAACTTTTAGGTCGCTCTTTTACAGAAATGAGTTCAGATTTTAACTGAAGTAGAAAATTTGGAATTATTATATCTCTTGGAAACACTTATTCTTTAAAGTGATGTACTTAATATGTTTCCATATTTCAATTGATAATTTAAATGAGCGCGTTCTACTACTTGGAGTATGAACACTTGTCTGAGGTGTAATCAGCGTTATAAACAGGTATAATGTGAAGAGTTTGGAAGCTTTTCTTTTTAGGTAATTTGTTCGATTACAGATAATTGCATGTCATTCAAAAGTAAGGTAAATAATTAGTTTTGGCGATCTCCACGTTTCATAATTTTTATTTGATCACATGCTTTACATGAAGTATATTTTATCTATACAGTACGAACATACGTTTGTTATGAAATTACATTTCAGAAAAAGAAACACCACAAAGAAAGGCGTGACCGGAAGAGGGAAAAGGTTAATGTCTCATCAGAATATTATATAATGTCTAACAACATTGCATTTAACCTTGTTTTCAGACTATACGTAATATCGAAAATACGTAGCTAATTTACTTTAAACATACCTATTTCGACATATTATAGTATATAATCCGCGCAGGAATTTAAAAGTTGAGCAAATACCAGTAAAGCTCATTAAATGAGCAAATTTTGTTGCTTAACTGTTTCTCAGTAAACGATTCAATGTACAGTACTTTTTCAACATATATTTATTAAAGTGACACTCTTATTCAACATAAATACATACACATCTATAACAAACATAATTTCTGAGTGATAAACCTACTACTTAAATAATATACAAAATAATTTATTAATGTAAAATATTATTACTAATAGCAAAACTGTTACCGTGTATTCAATAGCTGAAAAGCAAAACTATTAAATGATTGGTGAATGCTAAAAGATTTACTGTGATCTACTATAGTCTCATAAGGTAAAAATACCGTGTTTTCTGCGCCTTTCTTTCAAATTAAACTCGCTAACACTCATAAGAACCATTGTTTTGACATGTATTCATCTTTTTTGGAATATTAAAAAAAATATTAATTGTGGTAAGTCTTATTTGGGAGTAAGAGTGCATCTTTAAATCCCATGTTTTCAGGAAAGAAGGGAGCGACGTCACAGTAGTTCAAGCAGTGGATGAACTGTTTTGATACAAACAGGATAAACAAGGGATGCAGTTCATGTATTAAGATCAACAAATACAATATGCAGCCAATGGTGATGACGTATATTGGAGGGCTGTTCAAAAATCTCTTAGACTTTTTTGAGTAAAAGCTTTGCCTTGCAGAAATTAAACATAATAAATGTTAGGTATTCTGCTCATAAAAATAATGTTTTATTTCGTTTTGCTAAACTGACCTTCCATAGAAAATTATTGTTTTATTTCGTTTTGGTAAACTGACCTTCCGTAAAAATATATTAGTATAGTCTATAAACCTGTCGAACAGCCCTCCTATACATGTATATATGTATGCACTTTATTCGGGCCGTTATGGACTATGGGAAAATGGAGGGTTGTGTTGTGTAAATGTACTAAATAAATGGTTTTAATATAACCGGTCTCAATGAACTTTAATTAAAATCATAATTTCTTTTTACGCTAAATTCTTACAACAAAAAGAAATACATGTATGTCTTTATATTAAAAAGCTCTTTTAGTTTAAACATAATATTTTTACAACGATTGCGAAGAAAGTTATACTTAGTCACTCTCGTTGGCACGATGTTGCGCGAAAGTGTGGTCTTGTGTTGTGGGGAAAACCGGAGTACCCGGTGTTATAACCCACATGTCCGGCTTGGTGACCACTAACCAAAACTCTTTAAATGTGTTATAGATAATTATATCTTCGAGTGTCGCCATGTACTTGTGATCATTGTGGTCGACGGTGTGGAAAATAACCTACGTGGATTCAGTTATAACAGTTAAACGTATTGTTACGACAAAGTATTAACTCTTATTACAAACGGTGCGCGAAACGAAATGACGCCACGTGCTCTCTCCGAATAAACCCATTCGTTCTTTAACGTGCACGCAGTTGACAACTTTCCTCAGTTTAACCAGTATTACTTATTCATATGTCATTCCCATTTGGCCTACGGTAACCAAATATTTTGGGGGCGTTCTCAAAACGTTTTTGCTAGCGAAATAAGTCCTAACTTTATTACAGAAGTGTGTTCAATCAATAATATTTACACCTCAACTTCCATTCCTTAAATGAACGGCAGTTCTGCAAATGCGATTACTATCCGATGAACGCAACATATACGGATATGCTCCGACCCAAAGATCCCGTATAAAATATACTTGTAAATTTAAAATTGTTAATCTGTTTTCGTTTTATTGTGTCAACAGACCAACCTTAGATGAACATGTTGAAAGAGTTAATTTATTATATATATGTTAAAATACTCTTGTCATTAGCGTTTCAATTTTACGTTAAAAATCAACTCAACTATAAAGTTATTTATTTTTTCCCGCTATTTTATGACGCCATATGACAAACTGTTTCCGGTTACGTTCTGTCGTTCTATTTAGTGCTTCGGACTCAACGCACTCTATACAATCAAAAAAAGCACATAACGATATGTGAAACGGTTAAATACTACGCCAATTTTCGAAAACCTTTATAATGAATAGAACGTGAAGCGCGAAATAAGGTGTTAATTGTAAGTTCTGAACCTAAATTTATAAGCTGTCATTCCTTTATAGCCTTATCATTCTTAAAGCGGTTTCATGATCCATATCTGCATTTCATAAAGTAAAAAAAATGTCGTCCCTAGGGAGCGCAAACATAATACGATTTCTAGTGTAAACGTACGATTTTGAAATTGATACGGAAAGTACTGGTAGAACTCGTACCGAGAGCACTGATAGAGCTGGCATAGAAAGCAGTGATAGCGCTGATATCAAGAGCAGTGTTATAGCTGGTTCGGAGCTCAGTGGAAGAGCTGGTACGGAAAGCAGTGGAAGAGCCGGTATGAAGGGCAGTTATCGAGCTAGAATGGAAAGCAATGGTATAGCTGCCTGGTAAGGAGAGCAGTGAAAGAGCTGGAAGAGCTAGTAAGAAGAGCCGTGATAGAGCTTATACGGAGAACAGTGGTAGAGCCGGTACGGAGACCATTTGTAAAGGTGGTACGGAGAGCAATGGTACAGTTGGTACATGAAGCTGTTTCAGAGCTGGTACACAGAGCAGTGGTAGACCCGGTACACAGAGCAGTGGTAAAGCCAGTACACAGAGCAGTGGTAGAGCCGGTACACAGAGCAGTGGTAAAGCCAGTACACAGAGCAGTGGTAGAGCCGGTACACAGAGCAGTGGTAGAGCCGGTACACAGAGCAGTGGTAGAGCCGGTACACAGAGCAATGGTAGAGCCGGTACACAGAGCAGTGGTAAAGCCGGTACACAGAGCAGTGGTAGAGCCGGTACACAGAGCAGTGGTAGAGCCAGTACACAGAGCAGTGGTAGAGCCGGTACACAGAGCAGTTAGAGCCAGTACACAGAGCAGTGGTAGAGCCGGTACACAGAGCAGTGGTAGAGCTACTGCACAGAGCAGTGGTAGAGCCGGTACACAGAGCAATGGTAGAGCCGGTACATAGAGCAGTGGTAGAGCCGGTACACAGAGCAGTGGTAGAGCCGGTACACAGAGCAGTGGTAGAGCTAGTACACAGAGCAGTGGTAGAGCCGGTACACAGAGCAGTGGTAGAGCTAGTACACAGAGCAGTGGTAGAGCCGGTACACAGAGCAGTGGTAGAGCCGGTACACAGAGCAGTGGTAGAGCCGGTACACAGAGCAGTGGTAGAGCTACTGCACAGAGCAGTGGTAGAGCCGGTACACAGAGCAATTGTAGAGCCGGTACATAGAGCAGTGGTAGAGCCGGTACACAGAGCAGTGGTAGAGCCGGTACACAGAGCAGTGGTAGAGCTAGTACACAGAGCAGTGGTAGAGCCGGTACACAGAGCAGTGGTAGAGCTAGTGCACAGAGCAGTGGTAGAGCCGGTACACAGAGCAGTGGTAGAGCCGGTACACAGAGCAGTGGTAGAGCCGGTACACAGAGCAGTGGTAAAGCCAGTACACAGAGCAGTGGTAGAGCCGGTACACAGAGCAGTTGTAGAGCTAGTACACAGAGTAGTGGTAGAGCCGGTACACAGAGCAATGGTAGAGCCGGTACACAGAGCAATGGTAGAACCGGTACACAGAGCAGTGGTAGAGCTGGTACGGAGAGCAGTTGTAGTGCTATCAGTGGTCGCGTATACACACTGTAATCGTATACTAACGACAAAGCAATATTTTTTTTTCATTCAAATGAAATCTTGGTTTTTACAATAAACATTTGCTTCGGTTTGCCACGCACATACGATAAGGCCCTTTTTATTACCACATCCGTCAATGACCCAAGGCATGTAGTATATCGGGTGCTCCTGGTCACTGACGTAGCCACAGTTACACGCATAGTAACCGTCATTGTACGCGTCCGTCAAGTCTTGTAACATTGCAATTTCCGTTCCAAGCTCTTGGCATCGTTCGATTGCTGTTAGTTTAGCCATGTTGTACCGCATGTTATACCGACTCCTGGCAATATACACCGGGAAAAGCTTCTGTACTATCGTCCATCCTGGTTTGACGTCATATTGGGGAAAGTCGTTCCACCCGTACCAGCGAATCTGTGTATAATGACAGGACTTCATGTCTTCGGAGTACATGAAAAATTGACAAGTATACATGTCTGGGCACAGTAGGTTAGCTCAATATCGGTTAAGGTCTGAGTCACATGATTGTTGATGTAACCATTTTGGACAGCGTTTCTAAATTTATTGCACGCTATATCTCCTGGACTCGTCCACGTGCCGTCATTGCGGCATTGAATCATGGTTGAATGTATGTCGTATTCCGGTCCATAATCACACATGTACCGTCTCCGGCTACCGATAGAGTTCAGGTTCCCTAGCGTGTGACCGTACGGCGGACGCTGTGGCTCCACGCCGCAGTACGTCACGTGACATGCCGGACCGGAGGGCCGGTGCTTACATGTGTATCCAGATTCACAAAGAGTATCTCCGCAAAGGAAGTCTTCCTTGAATAGAAAAGAGAATATGGATGTGATATTCGTTAACATTTTTCTATTTAGTTATTAGATAAGCATATCTAGTGCAAGGCAAGATTATAGGAGCGTGAAGTTTGGGACATTAGTTTTAGTTCTTACCATTGTCATTGGTTTAGAATAGATAAAAAAGGTTTTCAGCTCAACACCTTGAGTTCGAAATGATTTACATTTTTATCGATGATGATGATGATGATGATGATGGTGGTGATGATGATGATGATGATGATGATGATGATGATGATGATGATGATGATGTTGACGGCGTATATGAAAAAACAAGCTCTTGTGCAGAAGTATTGAAGATTGTATTTAGGTTTTGTTAGGTCAGGGTCGCTTATATTTACGATAAAAAAAGGTTTGTTTTGTGATGAAACTTGATGTATATTATGCTCCTTTGGAAACGTAGCTTGGGACTGCGTTACAAAAAGGCCAAATATCTTATTCCGCTCAATAACCGCTAAATAATAGAGTAATGTTTAAAGGCGTGTTTAATGTGCTGTATATTAATGCAGCGATCTCACTCACTCATAACTAACACAACATTAAAAACGTCTTTCTGTGAGATTATATATACTTCAAATTATTCCTTTAACTTCATGTATAAGATTTAAAATACTGTTCTCAGTTGAAACAAGACTTAAGTATGTTCGTTATACTGGGGCCAGGTATCCCATTTTCCCTCATAAACCGTACTGGAACTGACACCAAACGCTTTGGCCTTTAGTTATTTCTTACTTGTGAAACAGTCGCAGAGCATAATGTAATAGTTAGGTGACATGAAATAACATTAATTTTAATGATTAATATTGTGCGGAGTGAGCGTAGCATATTATTAAAGGTATGCATGCCAAGAAATCCTATCCAATTTTCGATTAAGAAGGAAACCCCTGTATGCCAGCATATACCTGGATTTTAGCAGCATATGCATTTTGTTCCATTCAGTGGTTTTGTGCTAAGGGTTAAAGGGCTGACTTGGTTCTCCATGTAGTTTATCAGTTATCTGCTGTAACAGCTAATTCATTTCATTTATTGGCCATTACGACCAGCATGAAATTCAGTGGAGCAATGATTTTGGTCATTTTTCGGAAAAATCTTTCTATAGTGCATGTTTCTTAGGTTTAACGCTTCATCTCATTTTGTTTATTACGACACTTGTCAAAAATAAAACAAAAATTTCAATAATAGTTTATTATTAAGTATTGACATGATTTTCTTAACTATAAAAAAGTATAATTATTAATTAACTAAGCTAAGCATTACATCATTGATATTGTTTATGAACAATCTCCGTGATAACAATATTTAACTACCTAAACCACACTCTTGAATTATGTTTAAAGATTGAAAACATCAAGTACAAATGTACTAACTATATTTCTTAGTTCCCCAACAGCTAAATATCTTCCTCACGCCGGCCAAATCCTAATAGCCTCTTATAGAACAATGCCGTAATCAAGTCGTTTAATTTAACAACTTGATTACGGTATTATTCTATAAGAGGCTATTAGGATTTGGCGTGAGGATGTATTTTGACCCAAATAGAATCACGATCCCCAGTCAAACTTATCGACTACCGGCTCAAAATGTTATGACTCATGTATATTTAATAAAATGATACCGGGGAGTCGTTTATCTGTGGATGTCGAAAATCTGCTTAAAGGGGCTGTACTCCGTATGATAAAATAGCGGGGAAAAAAAGAGGAAATTGTCGAAAACTGACATAAACTTGGCATCAATTTGTACAATGCATTGAAACTTCCTAACTGAAGTACCACATAGTTTACAATTTATTTAAGTTTAGCAGTTATTTCGTATTTTTCCATTAAAAAGAGTACTGGGTATGTCAGGTAGAATTCATTCCTAATGCGTGATTTGCTATTCGGTGTTATCACGTGAAATTACCGAGGTACGTGTATAGCTTAATTATGTAATTAATAGAGTAAGCCGTAAGTAACTGCAATTTTGGCGACACGGGTTCGAACCCGGTCTCCGACACATTTTTTTTTACATTTTGGTACTTGTTTTACAATTATGATATCAAAGCGGAACACATTCCATTACATAATTGTCAGTTATACGAAAATGCATTTTAAACGCCTCAGAATGTGTTCATGATGATATGAACAAAATTGAATTAAGTAAATTTAACATTCGGAGATTCAGTTTCGCCAATGTGATGTATTTTTTCAAGTTTCGTTTGTATTTTCCATTTTCCATGGTGTATACAAAGCTTTAAAAATGAATAATAAGAGTGTGTGTTTTTGTTAAAAAAATGCGAACCCAATAAATCTGACATTTTAAAATCAATATCCATACGCTTAGTAAAGCATACCCCTAAATATAACTCGCCTATGAAACGGCCAGATTAATATTTAATGCTGTATAGGTTACATTTACATTCCAAATAAAACAGTTGTTTAAGCATATCATTTTCATTAACACCTATCATATGTCTTAAAAAAGTAAATGTTACTCATAAAAAACAGCATATTTTTTTATTTAAGTTAATATTAAGTTTTACTAAGTAGTAGTCAGTAATTATGTCTAACACTTAATACTTCTTCACGTCTCTATAGGCAAAATTGAATACATTCTTCCAAATGACCCAAACTACAGCAACTTCCAAGACAAGCTAACATGATTAAACACATAGGGGTTAATGTGTAGCTGAAATTGACGCTTGTGTAGAAATGACAAGTGGAAAAATTGGCTTGTATTAGTCTAGTCTAAACATATTTATTTTACAACGATTGTGAAACAAGTTATTACAACATTATATCAATCACTCTCGTTGGCACGATTATACGCGAGGGTGTGGTCTTGTGTTGTGGGAGAAACCGGACAACCCGGAGAAAACCCAATTGTCCGGTTTCAAACTCACATGCGCCCAAGCCGGGAATCGAACCCGGGTGGCCTAGTTGAGAAGCGAGTGCGCTAACCACCGCGCTAACCGGACAACCAGTATTTCTTGACATGGTGATTGAAATTATACACTTGTGCTAAACAGTTCCTTTATTATATCGAAAACTCTGGTTGTGCACTGTGTGCTGTAACTTTAACTTATATATCTATAATATAACGTTGTTTACCGGTGGTAAGTCCGATGAGTTTACGTAGACCCATCCTGGTGTCCTGTTTAGCTCACCAGTGCCTCTCTGGTACACGATGCATAGTTGGGCGTGGCGGCTATAGGCGATACCTGTCAAACGAAGAAACAATGATTGGAAAAACTAAAGATACGTTTCATCCATCGATTTCGGTCTTTGTAAATGTATGTTTAAGCGTTCTATAATAATATTAGAAAGCCAAGGACGACCAAGCTTTCCTCACCTGAACAAGCAGTGGAGAACTCCCGGCACTGGCTGAGACAGATTTCAAATGTAAGTCCTGGTATATACGCAAGATGGCACTCGCTCGACGTGTAACCATGGTGAACGCGTGCAGGAATCTTTGCGTAGATATAAACAAATCCGCAGTAGAAAAGTAGCATGTAAAAGATACACATTTTCTAATTACAACTGCAACAAAATTACATGAATACCAGTGCTGTTTTGGACAACCGCATTATTGACTGTGCTTCACAAAACTTTATATTTAAATGAATATATTTCATATATACGTGCTTTGTTGTTTTGAACTAAATTACATCAGCTTCTACTTTGTGTATCCTCTGGGAGTATAATGTATTGGTTTCAGGTACCATGACATTAAAATATGTCTGAGTGTTATGTGATTCAAAATTTATGCGAAAATTCAAAGCCTATACCTTATAAAATATTTATAATTTCAATGAGCGAATATAGATAAAGGATCA
The DNA here is from genome assembly GCF_026914265.1 of Mya arenaria. Lineage (NCBI taxonomy): Eukaryota > Metazoa > Mollusca > Bivalvia > Myida > Myidae > Mya > Mya arenaria. The sequence goes on along the minus strand of NC_069125.1, from coordinate 4,000,587 downwards.
TAATATACGTTTTAAAAGTTATAAAATACAATAGGGTTCCATTAGTACTGCGTTCTGATCAGGGAGGTTGTATTTGACTCGAGAGGATTTTTGCAGATTCGGATTTCACGAGGCGCAAGCGGATCAAAACGCAGTACTAATAACCCTTTGATTATATACAACATTGGTTAGATCACTTAAAAGACGCATGTTTTCATAATATAATTAATGTTATTTTAACGACGCACTTATTTGTTTTATGACGTCATTTTAACATCGCGCAACGATACTTGTAATGACGTGACGTCACTAGAGTGGAAAACGGACTACCGTATTTTGTGATATGTATTGCGTGTGGATTTATGATGGGTATATAATAAAAAAAATTGGTTGAGTTTAGGAAAGTGTTTCGTGACTGAAAATGATAAGTTACATTATAGACTATATATATAGGTGGCAAATGGTGCTCTTTTAAAAGGTCCTTTAGTGTCTGTTTGAAAAATAAATCGATATAAATATTTTTTGAAAAAAAAAAAACATGTAAAAACACGAAATAAATTTAAAAATTATAATGGTTTAAACGAATTTTAAGAAGAAAGAAAAGAATGTGCTGAGGGCGCAGGATTCTCAAGTCTCCAGTCTCCGTGTCCATTACACCACTATAGACGGCTTGATAAAATCAAAGATACACTTTCTTCATTTATGTTTCCACAAAGTGCTAAGTTCATAATAACTAGAATTAACGTATTCATAAAACCGAAAGAATCGATTTTTTTCTTCTGAATACAGGTGGTGTGTAAGCTTATTTATACTCGCACTCGGGCCAGCTTGCCCATTCGGCGAGTGCTCCGTTAAGATTGTTAGTCATTTTAGGTTTTTGGACCATAGTGCACAGACAGAATGTAACCCTGGTTAGAGCAACCCTGGTTCTTTAACGTGCCACAGTGAATAGCACTGTCACACGGAACCCCCATTTAACGGACAACTGGGTTTTTCTCCGGGTACTTCGGTTTCCTCCCACAACACAAGACCACACTCTTGCGTGACATCGTGCTAATGAGAGGGATTGATATAAGTTGCATTAATTTGTTTCACAACCGTTTTTTTTTTTAAAATGTGTAAACTATTTTCGCATGTGGTCTATTTATAAATGCATTTTTGGCTTGATTACCGCGTGGCCATGTTGTATGTCACTAATTTGTCCTTGTTTTTGTAATCGTGTAAAACGAACATAAAGCAAATATGTTTAGAGTTGAGCTGAATTAAGTTGGTAGAATCAAAGCTTTTATGCAACTTATAAATACAATTTTAAAACGCGGTGTAATTTATCAACATCGAAACGCAAGTTGTCAACAGTAATTGTTCAGTGTTGTCCAATCATACTTAAGAAAGAAACTTAATTGTAGTGGCCAGTTATTGCTATCAGGTACTGGGGTATTCGGAAGCCTCCAAGCTGACCTTTTTCAATAACAATATACTCAGTGTGTGTATACCACGTGATAAAACACGATGTAAATGCTATGTCGGATGTCAATATTTTGCTTCGAATAAAGACTTCTTTTAAGTATTCTTTTCTTCCCCATTTTAAATTAATGAAAAAGCAGTCTGTGCCCCTGAAAAGGGCCATTGACCAGACCAGAAGAGTTCTGCTTTAATAGCAATAAGACATGTTATAAATCCATACCAAATTGATAACATGTTTAACGTCATGGGGGGGATATTTTTTTGGTTTTATAAAAAGTTAAAAACAGATACAGAACATAAAATTTATTCATAATCGAACAGGTCATCATGGATTCTTAAAGATATGCGCGACCTATTTTTGGAACCATCTCCAATGGTCCCTTTATCACTAAATCTATATATACATTCCACATTCGTCGTTTTACATACAGGGTATGTTAAGTAACCATTTGAGGATTACATAATAGGATACATTTACATGTTTGCATGGCTGATCCACTATATATATATAGTGTGCATGTAAGCTTATTAACACTCTCACTCGGGCCTTTCCCACCCGGCGAGTGCTCCGATAAGATAAATAGTCATTTTAGGTTTTCAGAGCATAGTGTACAGACAGAATGTAACTCTTGTTAGAGCTACCCTGGTTCTTTAACGTGCACTGTCACACGGGACCCCCATTTAATGTCCCTTCCGGAAGACGATTAGTATTTCTAGTGGTGCGGCGGGGATTTAAACCTGCGACCCCTGGATTGACAGTCAAGTTTGTATCCACCGAACCAAAGATCCGTCACATCCACTACAGTATAATATCTAAGGTAGCGGATTTATACCGGCTAACCAAACCTTTTACTCTGTGTATTTTACTTGTGGTCTATAACCTACATAAGAAAAACGGTACGGCGGCGAACGGGTCTTATCTTCGACAGTAATTATCGGGGTGTAATTATCGTTCTTGACAATTGTTTTCATAGGTGGCGTTCGCAGGTAGAGGATATTTGTCAAAACTTTGAATATCGTGCAGTTATTTGGACACAGGTACTATCTTTTGAAATACTATCTGTGGAAATGTCATTTGGTCTTAACTGTATGAAATCGTTTGTAACAAGCTTTTTTTTTATTTATTTGAATCACACAGTCATAAGGTCATCATCCCGACCACTGTGTACTTAATGCACCACACGCCACCAGTCAGGTGCGGGGGTATACCGGGGATAGCCGGGGAAATGGGGCGTGTTTTTACCTTCCAGGTGGCCCCGCGGTGCCGGTGAATGCGGTGGTTTTGTGTTAGCAAAAATATAGCGGTAAATGGGCCTTACCTAGGGTCCCTAGGGTGCGGGGGCATTTGGCGGATATTTTGCCGTCTGTTCGTTCCCACAGGGCGGGGATTTTACCCGGGGTTGGCTGGACCAAAAGTCAAAGTCTCCGCTATTCCCCGGACCTGGGGGGGGGGGCGTGGTTACAATTGACTGGTGCATTACTGTAATGCTCGTTGTCAGGAAACTGGAAAGTGATAACATTTAGGAAATACATATTAATATTATAATTTTCAATAACCTAATACGATGTTAAGTTTAATTTACATGTGTGTTTTACACATTATTCTGGCAGGATCTTGGGTCAGTTGGTAAGATATTTGACTGCCAACACAAATGTCACATATTAGACCCCCACAGATTTTGATTCATCTCCTAAGTCCTACAGTATAGCAAAAAATACTGCAAGTCCTGTTTGACAGTGCCTTTTTAGTATGGCTAGCACACATGAAACAATTTTAAGCAGTATTAAAGTATTTAATAACCAGTTTTATAACATACAATATAATTATTCTATACCTTATTTATAAGGAAATATGTGAAAAGGTTCCATTTTATGACAATCAGGATAGACATACACTCTGTACTTATATTGACATAAAACTCAGTAATAGCCATAATCAATTGTCATATATGTGCGAGTTTTAAGGATGACACCATAACCCTTTTTGTGGGGAAAAAAGGGTCTTATCATTAGTTGTTGGGAAAATTCTCAGAGTACTTTTTCAAACATTTTGGGAATATTTTAATAAAGTAAGTAATATATCAATAAAAATATATTGGTTGAGAAGCAGTTTCCAACGGAAAACAGTTTCCGACAAATCGCTTTTTCGCGTACTTTCTTTAGATCTTCATAAAGAAGGTACTGCAATTCAACTACATGTATATGGTAACTCTAGGCAATCAAAAGTTGAAATTCTTACCGAGACACGTAAGTAACTTTTATTATTTAATGTTTATTTTTCATTTTGTACACAAACTTGCATGTGGGGGATTTGCACGCGCAGCGTATTGCACATGCGTGTGAACCTAATTTGCATATCTATGAATAGCTACAAGGTTTTCCTAAATTGACTTATACAAACGATGATCATTGTGTACATATTTGTGAACACGGTTGTCATGCTAGTTTCATACCAACATTCACTTAAATGTATACAAACACAAGTTTCCATCAGAAATGAATCAAAATATCATTGATATTCAGTGTCTGCCTGATTTCGAGTATGAATTGACTGTCGTAAATCTTAAGGTTTAAATTTTTCGTAAATGCTGAAAAATTAATTAATATTTCTCTTATAACAGTCTTATATTTAGTTTATTAAATAAACGGATAATAAAAACACACAGTAGGCACCTTAAAGTATCTTAAGGTTTAAATTTTGCCCCGCATTCGATTTGTCAGAAACTGCTTCTCATCACAAGCTTATCAGTACAATGTAAGTACCCTCTTTGCGTCCCTATTAGATACACTATATGTGACGTCACACATGTGAAAATATATCGACAATAGCAGCTTGAGCTGTAGTTATCTAAATTGTGAACAATTTTAGTAGGTATTTAAACACGTATAAATAATTCAATAAAAATGTATAAAAACTGTCCGAAACTGCTTCTCTACCAGTATTACTCAGAAACATCATTTAATTAATTGTGAGATTCTCAATATGTAAACATTATGATGATTTTATTGATAGGGATTTGTCTAATGCAGAAAAACATATTCCTGGATGCAATTATATGCCTCAGGACCCCATTGCCAACCAACTGTAAATCACTGGGACCCATAATATTACTGAGATATTTGGGCTAGATTCAGTAACTCATTGGCCCACAATTTCTACCAATTGAGGGTCTCCCTCTTTCGAAAACTAGCAGGTCACTTCTCACCAGTCGATTCCCTGCCTGGGCGCATGTGAGTTTGGTTTGTGGTCTCCATCCAAGCCGGACAATTTGGTTTCCTCTGGGTACTCCGGTTTCCCCACAACACAAGAACACACTCTCGCGTAAAATCGTGCCAACAAGAGTGATTAATATTTGTTATAATTTTGTTATAACTTGCTCCACAATTGTTGTAAAATAAATAAGTTAAAACTAAACTTTGGAAAACTGTTTTTAATTTCAACTACTTTTAAGCTCGACTATTCGAAGAATAAGGAGAGCTATACTACTCACCCAAGCGTCAGCATCGGCAATGGTACTCAACCATCCAACCTACTTAATTAAGTTAGATAACTCTAGTTTGCATTTAATGCAAATAATAGGCCTTGATTATTTGACTTAGAAATTCTGGTAAAGGTTTTGTGTGCAATCACACATAGGTTAATATCTCAGCAACTGCTTGAGGTATTGCATTGAGACTTGATACAATGGTACTCAACCATCCAACCTACTTAATTTACCAAGTAAGATAACTCTAGTGTGCATTTAATGCAAATAATTGCCCTTTATTATTCGACTCAGAAATTCTGGTTAAGGTTTTGCATGTAAGCACACATAGGTTAATATCTTAACAACTACTGGATGAATTGCATTGAGACTTTATAAAGTGGTACTCAACCATCCAATCTACTTAAATAACCAAGTAAGATAACTCTAGTTTGCATTAACTTCAAATAATGGCCCCTTTTTTATTCAACATAGAAATTCTGGTTAAGGTTTTGCATGTAACCACTTTTAAGTCAATGCTTCAGCAAATACATCATGTATTGCATTGAAACTCTACACACAGGCTCCCAACCATTTAACCTTCTTATTTAATTAAGTAAGATAACTCTATCTTTCATATTCTATAGTTTTTGCCCTTTTGTTATGCGACTTAGAAATTCTGGTTAAGGTCTTGCATGTTAGCACACATAGGATAATATCTCAGCAACTACTTGATGTATTGCATTGAGACTTTATACAATGGTATTCAACCACCAAACCTAATTGAATAATTAAGTTAGATAAGTTAGATAACTGTGTTTTGCAAATAATGGTCCTTTATTATTACACTTAAAAATTCTGGTTAAAATTTTGCATGAAACCACATTTATGTTAATATCTCCGCACATCATGTATTGCATTGAAATCTAATCTAACAGTGATCCATGCATGTTTCGCCAAAACTTTTCAATCCTTACACTGAAAAGCGGCGGAATAGTCGAGCGCGCTTTCTCTGTGACAAGCACTTGAAAGTTCAAAGAAACCAACCAAGAAATACTGAAATGTGCAATCTTACTTCTTTTGTCCTGGGTCGGAGCATTAATCATTTGACTCCTGAATCAAGAATCAAGTGCCACAGGTGCCCTGGAATTCTGTGATGTCTGTATTTGGTGACTCAGATGTCTATATGTTGCCCAGATTTAAAAGTCCATTAGACTTGTTATTGGCAAGCTGCAAGCATGGCTGTTATGATGAGTGTATCAGCCTTCGACAGACATGTTTGGGAAAACAACAAAATAAAAGATCAGCAGATGAAAAAACAATGAGTTAAGGACTGGGAGTATGAAGAAAAATTAACTGCTGAATGAATGGTACATGAATTTAGGATCGAAGTCCTATGATATTTTACTTAAGACATGTTTAACATTTAACATAAACACATATTTTGTCTTTGAATTCTCCTCGACTGAAATGTTAGTATAAGCGAATCCTATAGGTGCATTGTTTTTCGCATTTCTTTTTTACCATTTCTTTTTTCGCACAAAATCAGCTAATTTCCCAACTTTGTTATGTTTATTGCAAGCCGTTACATGACACTTTTCACCATTGCGTGTGCCGTATATAGAGCTTTTATGTCACCTGAAGCTGTTCATTATTGGAAATTGCAGGAAAAGATGGCCTGTTTCATTTAGCACTCGGCAAGCTTAAGGGAACTTGTCAATATTCTCTGCTTAGCCAACAAACAGTATGAGCTGGGCGATCAAATCAATACAGCAAACATCTGATAACCTGTAATCTTAAGTTTCATCTGAGATACAGAGTTACGTTTTCTTTTGAGTTACATTGTTGCAAATTTATCTTAACTCTGTGACAAACTGTGATTGCAGACACTGTTGGATATAAGTTGATAACAACAGCCACTTCTATGTTTTTGTTGTGAATGTGCTGAGCTGGTATTGTATTTGTACAGGTATGTTGAGTTTTATGCTGGTATTTTCATTTTCATTTATTTGCCACCAGATTATAACATATACATGTGGTTATGAATGTAACATCTGGTTTTATTTCTTTGAAGTATATGTTATGGCTTATTTTTGTAAAGTAATGGTCTGGAATTTCTGAAACTACTTTGCATTCAATTCTGTAAACCTGCTCCATGTAGGTTATAATGCTATTGTCTATTAGGCTTATTTATATTAAATGTACTAGTTTGTACTGAAGATATTACTTCGTACCAGCCTCTGATGGAAATTATATCTCATGCCATGCAGTCTCTAGCGGAATATATATATCTCATGCCATCCAATCTCTGACAAAATATATATCTCATGCCATGCAGTCTCTGACGGAATATATATCTGACAGCAAAATTATACAATTCATACCATGCAGTCTCTGACAGAATATATATTTATTCATACCTTGCAGTCTCTGACAGAATATTTATATCATTCCATGCAGTCTCTGACAGAATATATTTCTTTATATCATGCAGTCTCTGACTGAAAATTTATATCATGCCATGCAGTCTCTGACAGAATATATACTTCAAAATGTGCAGTCTCTGACAGAATATTTCTATTATGCTATGCAGTCTCTGATAGAATATAGGTATATACTTCATACCATGCAGTCCCTTACACAATATATACTTCATACCATTCAGTCCCTGACAGAATATATATCTCATGGGTCCAATCTCTGACAGAATATATATCTCATGCCATGCAGTCTCTGACGGAATATATATCTGACAGCAAAATTATACAATTCATACCATGCAGCCTCTGACAGAATATATATTTATTCATACCTTGCAGTCTCTGACAGAATATTTATATCATTCCGTGCAGTCTCTGACAGAATATATTTCTTTATATCATGCAGTCTCTGACTGAAAATTTATATCATGCCATGCAGTCTCTGACAGAATATATACTTCAAAATGTGCAGTCTCTGACAGAATATTTATATTATGCTATGCAGTCTCTGATAGAATATAGGTATATACTTCATTATCATACCATGCAGTCCCTGACACAATATATACTTCATACCATTCAGTCCCTGACAGAATATATATCTCATGCCATCCAATCTCTGACAGAATATATATCTCATGCCATGCAGTCTCTGACGGAATATATATCTGACAGCAAAATTATACAATTCATACCATGCAGTCTCTGACAGAATATATATTTATTCATACCTTGCAGTCTCTGACAGAATATTTATATCATTCCATGCAGTCTCTGACAGAATATATTTCTTTATATCATGCAGTCTCTGACTGAAAATTTATATCATGCCATGCAGTCTCTGACAGAATATATACTTCAAAATGTGCAGTCTCTGACAGAATATTTCTATTATGCTATGCAGTCTCTGATAGAATATAGGTATATACTTCATACCATGCAGTCCCTGACACAATATATACTTCATACAATTCAGTACCTGACAGAATATATATCTCATGCCATACAGTCTCTGACAGAATATATATACTTCATACCCTCATGCCATGCAGTCTCTGACGGAATATATCTGAAAGCAAAGTTATACAATTCATACCATGCAGTCTCTGACATAATATATACTTCATACCATGCAGTCTCTGACAGAACATATTTCTTCATACCATGCAGTCTCTGACAGAATATCTATATCATGCCATGCAATCTCAGTTAGAATATATTTCTTCATACCATGCAGTCTCTTACTGAATATTTATGTTATGCCATGCAGACTCTGACACTATATATAAGGTACTTCAAAATGTGCAGTCTCTGACCGAATATTTATATCATGCCATGCAGTCTCTGATATAATATATATACTTCATACCGTGCAGTCCCTGGCACAATATATACCTCATGCCGTGCAGTCTCTGACAGAATATATATACTTCATACCGTGCAATCCCTGACAGAATATATATCTCATGCCATGCAGTCTCTGACAGAATATATATACTTCATACCGTGCAGTCCCTGGCGGAATATATTATCTCATGCCATGCAGTCTCTGACAGAGTATATATCTGACAGCAAAATTATAATTCATACTGTGCAGTCTCTGTCATAATATATACTTCCTGACATGCAGTCTTTGACGAATATATATTTCATACTATGCTGTCTCTCAGTCTGACAATATATGTCATGCCAAGCAGTCATTGCCATGCAGTCTCTTTCACTTACAGAATATTTACTTCATCATTCCATGCAGTCTCTGACAAAATATGGACTGTTGATACATGTATATTTCTGACAGAATTGAGCCATGTTAGCAAAGAAATGAGATGTAGGCAATTTATATTATGCAAAACCATAACGAGGGATTTGCACAGAATTACAAGGGTTTTATTGTCGCGGCAGCTAATTTTCTTTTTTGACATTTATTAGATGTTCCTTAATCAATGTGATATATTTATCCTGGAGACTAGCAGTAAACCAAGAGTTCATAATGCTGATTTCAGTGACTTAATTAGCTGAGGAAGGGAAATATACTCTAGTCAAATAATGGTTTCTATCTAATTCAATTCTGGATATCTGGGAGAACCTCCTGACTGAATCTATCACGAATTTGGGGGAATAATGCCAACATTGTCAACCTTATGGGACAAAGAATCAATGAATATGTGGTCTTGATTATATTATCATTGGGTATCAATGTATTATACTGAATTTGTGTTTTAGACTTTATGATGCATCCTCATTCAATTTTAAGGTATTTCAAAAAGCCTTTATGGCAGTTATGTTGGTGTCATGTAATAAGGTTATCATTTGAAAGAGCAGGGCTTGCTTAGTACTAACTATGTACTCGATCACGCGCTATCTGAGTGCCTTCAAATCAGTCACTTAAGATTACTCACAATTAGAACAGAGATATCAATGGTTTGGAAAACCTCAGAAAAAAACTCATTTTCCTTAAAGCATTTAAAAGAATAAGTGAACCCTTTTAGTGATAAAATATTAATTTTCGATTGTTATAAATTTGAAAAGCTGCGTTCTGATCTTTTTGTAAGCAGTCTTCTATCACTGGTTTCCAGACATTTACGGAAAAATTGGCTAATTCCAAGACAAATAATAAAAAGCTGTCTAAACGGGAGTGCAGCTTTAAGGTAAAGTTTTGTCTTGATGTTTGTTTTATTTTATGACAGCTGAAAATGGACATGTTGCAATCTTAAGATTCTTCATAACATTTCTTCCATATAAGTTTAATATTTACATAATATTATTTCTCTAAATGTCAAACCCTTTAAAATAATAGCCAAATAAACACATAAAAGTACATCATGGGAAACCCATACAATATTTATGACTGTGTGTGTGTTATTGTCAATGTTCCTCCAGAATTATAATTAGGTTAGCTTTTAGATAATTATATTTGTTCATCAAAATAATGGGTGTTCTACTAGTGAAGTCCTACGTAATGACATGACATTTAGACTTTCATTATGACATTCACAGGCCCTCAAGGTCATCAAAATTCTAGGAATAAAATTATAGAATATGGAGATAAAATAGCATCATCAACTTCGTAAAGCTCTTGAAATACTTTTTGATGGGAAATGCATTAATTAGGAAGCTAGCTCAGATATTATCATACAAAGTATACAGGCCAAGATCAAGGTAAGTAGTGCATGATGGGATGAAATAGAGACTCCATAGTTTCAGCCACAGTTACCGGTAATTGTATGTATTCCTGTTCTCATTCTGAGATGATTTATATCGGTTATATAAACATCCATAGTTCTGGGAAATACCCATAATTTAAAGTACCTGAGTCACACAGGTTTGATAATCATGTCTTAATCTAAGCTAAAGGTAACATATTTCATACAAAAGTTTATATACAAGATGAGAGGTTTAGATGTATTATTAGGACTGTTTAGCTTTAATATTTTAGTATTAATACTTTATCATTGAATTTCATATCTCTATAATTAAGACTGTTGCTTTTTGTTATTCAAACAATGTATGTGTGAATAAAAAGGTCAGATCATTTTGATAAAGAAAAAAAAATATCCCAATTATTGTGGACTGTCCCTTTTAATTCTAGAAAGAGAATATTTCTTTAGTCAGTTTTGCCCCTTGCATGATTTAAGGCCTAAAAAATACATTTGATGTGGGTCACCCAACCCTACCTATGAAATAGGCTCAATTGCAGACACTGTTTTTATTGTTAGTTGATGCTCAGACCCTACAGTTTTTATTGTCAATTGATGCTCAGATCGACCCTACAGTTTTTATTGTCAATTGATGCTTAGATCGACCCTACCGTTTTTATTGTCAATTGATGCTCAGACCCTACCATTGTCAGTTGATGCTTAGATCGACCCTACCGTTTTTATAGTCAGTTGGTAAAAAAAGTAAAGATTTGTTTAATTTTTTTTATTGTTATGTTTTTAATATATATGTAGTTTAAAACCTTGAACATTTATACACAAGATTACTTATAAACACCATAAAAATCTCCATTGATTCTAATATAAAGAATAACAATAAAGAAAAATGCCTACTCTACCTGTTTTAAAAAGGATGTCATGGTAACCAAATCTTTTTTTTGTATTTACAATGATTGCACAGAAATTTGATAGGGAATTTCAGATATTTCCTGGGGGTCCATGGCTAAGAAATATGCAAGTCCAAGGGACACACATTCAAACATATTTAAAATGAATCACTGGTATGTTTCAATAAAATCCATGTATCTGTTGCATAAAAACACCCCTTTTATACTTGCAGGTGAACTGAGCTGATACCAAGATGGGTTTTTGTGGAGGCTGTTTCAAGGCTCTGTTGATATTCTTTAACATCATTTTCTGGGTAAGAGACAGTGGGATGTTGTCAACTTATGTATTAGAGTTAACTGTTTCTTGCTGATGGTCATGTGCCATTTCAGAGTCATTTCTAATACATTGTATAAATGCTAAAGACTGCAGAAAACAAGTATGAAGTCTAACCTGCTCAGCTCTTAAAGGTCTGGTCCATATATTTATGTCTTTTATGTCTTATGGCCCCTTTTTAGCGTATAATTTGCCTTGATTTGGACTATTACTTAGGCAAAAAAAAAAATTATTTGTTAAGGGTAACCTTCCCAAAATTTCTAAGTAGGGTTAGGTAGGGATTTTTTTGATTTTTAAAAAAAAAAATTCAAAATCTGTCGTAAGTTCAGAGTGTTTTCTTGCATATGGCAGTCTTTCCTACATTACTGTCATTGCCTGACTTTGTTTTATCATATAAACAATAATTTTGATTGAAATCTGCATTTATCCGCCCTTCGTAACTCTAAATTTGCTAACGAATATTTTTTTTGCTCAGAAACGGAAAAAAATAGTTAGGGTCGGCGCATTTTTGTAGGTAGGGTCGGGTTACCCGAAACGGACATATTTTTTTTTTAGGCCTTATGACAGGTGCAGTTGGTTCACATAATTTTTGGCTCACATGTTTTAAACTTTCAAATTAATCCAGGTCAATTTTGAAAAGGTTACAATCCATCAATGTTTTCAGAGTTATGGCCCTGTTTCTGTGTCCAGGCGGTGTAATGATTTTTTGATAACTTTTGTGACAACTTGTATGAAATAAAATGAGATATGATAAGAATATTCATGCATATTAGATTCTGCACTGTCAGTATAATAATCTGCATAGTTTGCTAATGAGGCATTCGCATGCCCAGTTTGTAGGCATTTTCCTTGTTTTAGATTACTGATTATTTTCCAAAGAACATAAACTAAACGATTCTGGCACTGACTTCTGATTTTCAGTTCTTTGCCATACTTTCATGCAGATCTTCATACATAAACATTATAGGTTTGTGTTATGTAAATAAAATAATGACTGGTTCTACTTCCAATATGCTTAAATGTATGCTTAAGATTGAGCTGAGAGTATTAAGTGGGGGGCTATTACAAGTGAACAAAATCCTGAATTCCACCATTAGCTCATTGAACTATCATTGTTTACATTACATACTTCTGGTCTCGAATAGTTTCTACTGTAATATGTACTTAATATTTTTCATGTACTGGTTAGTCATTTTCTTGTTTGTCATATATAAATAATGTCAAGTACATGTTTTGTATTTAATATATCACATAGTTCTGTCATCATGACCATGATTTGAACAGTCAGTTATGGTCAGTTTTATAACTAAATCAAACAGAAATATGTAGTATGTGGGTGTAGGTAAGTGACCACTAAGCAAATTTCCAATATTTATGTATAATCAATTGACAAATTTGCATGTGAAATAACGCTGATTTCTAGTGCCTCATGACCCAACATCATATATATGGGGATGAATTAAGTTCCGGTTGTGTACCTAACACTTAAAGCAACAATCAATAAGGAAAAAAGTATGCGTTTATAAGAAAACTAAAATGGGTTGAATGTAACTATTGTGTATTCAATAAAGTGACCACATCCTGTGTAGGAGTACAAACAATGCGGTGAAAATGTACTAAAAAAGTAGAGGAAGGAGATCCAGCATGTTCAGCCTGTTTTGAAACCACAAACCATTCAGCTCAAAAACTTGCTTTGATTTACCATCATGGGTTAATAAAAGAAAAAGGCTATGTAACAGTGAGGTAAAGTCTCTTCCAAATTGGTGTAATCAGCTGCCCTGTATCAAACAATATAAGTGTGGAGAAACCATCACCAGCAGCAGCAATAGCACTAGCAAAGGCATTCATTATCATCATCAGCATCATGAACAGCATCAGTGTCATTATCATCACTATCATCATCATCATCATCATCATCATCATCATCATCATCATCATCATCATCATCATCATCATCATCATCATCATCATCATCACCATCATCATCACCACCATCATCACCGCCATCATCATCATCACCACCATCAGCAGCACAGCAGCATCATCATTATCATCATCATCATTATCATCATCATCATTATCATCATCATCATCAACATCATCATCATCGTGATGATGATGATCATCATCATCATTAAAAAATTATAACTTCTAAAAAGCTGTAAAAAATGTTTATACTTATTTAAAAATAAGCCTTTTGCTCTCTTAAATATCGGGGGAAAAGAATTCCCCTAAATTGCTTTGGTATATAGAAAATCTCTATATTCAATATCTTCCATTCAGCTTAGTTCATGAAAAGCAAAGATCAGAAAGACTTGTTTCCCTTTAACCTCTGTCAAAAAAGACTTGTAGAACATGTAAATGACACGGTGGGGTATGTCCATTCATTCAGTGGGTTATGTCCATCTGTCTAAATGCAGCCTTGTATGTTGTCCAGCTAATGAGCTCCTTGTCACATGCTTGTATTATTTTCTTTTGTTGCTGTTTTTAAAATGTACATTGGTCATTTAATGGTCTATTTGGTTCTTAAATAATGCAGGGTTTATGTTTGGTTGTTTGACATGTTTATGCTTTTTTAAGTAAATGTTTGGGTTTTAATAGGGTTTTATCTAGTCTAAAATTATAAACGTGTTATACGGGATTCTTCCAATCCCTAACGTGAAGGATTTGCCATATCAAAAAAAATCAAACTGCAAATTGTGTTGCCTATTAACCCCACCCCTGGAGGAAGGATTTTTAGCAAAATTTCTGGGGTAGTACCTGGTGTCTGTTGAAAAAAAAAATCCAGTTAGTCTATTTCCCATGCGGAGGTGTCAAAATCCTGTCTGTAAGCATTATAACCCACTTTCAAAGTTCTCTATACATTCCCCATTTCTTTATCTGTATGTTTGATTTGGGACTATTCATTGACAATAATGATATGAGCAAAATTGTCAACGCCCTTTGCATGATCTAAATCAGGAAGTTTCAACTTGTTTATTTTATTACAATCATGGTATCATGTATCAGATTCAAGGCTGTCATAATGATAAGTGCTTAGTCATAAATAAATGACTTCAAAAAAAGCACTTTAAAAAAAATGTCAGTGTGTTTCAAGACATTTGCTGATTATTTTATACTGTAATCTTCCTGGTTATATCTGATTCGATTTCAACACAGAGCTGTCAAGGAACTCCTGTCACAGTTGTTTCAATAAAATACCACAGTAGATAAGTCATGACTACCTTATTCAGGCTTGTCTGGGTTTTTTTCATAGACGGTGTTGGCGATGACATCTATGTGAAAAACTCCAGTCATGGTCATTATGAATAACTGAAATTAAATTAAAATTGTGAAATTATGCCCCTTGTTAGACTGGAGAAGTAAAAACAGATGAGCTTGGGTGTATGCTCTGTGGCACTCTTGTTTTATATCTATTTGATAACTTGTACTGTCATACTTGTTTTAACCTTGGTTTAAAGCTGCACTAGCTCTCACAGATTGAACGTTTTGACAACTTTTTAATATTTTGTCTTGGAACGAGCTATTTTTTGCAAAATCCATGAAAACCAATTAAATAAGACTGCTGATAAAAAATCAGATCGCAGAATTTTATATTTAAGTTCAAAATTTGGTGTTTTATGCATTTTTCTTAAACCGTTAGTAACGGTATAAGCCATAAAACATTCATTTTCGAATGGAAATATGAAAATCTACGATCTGATTTTTTGTCAGCAGTCTTTTATCACTGGTTTGCAGAAATTTACAAAAAAAATTCCTCAAATGATGTTCCAAGACAAAAAATAAAATAGTTGTAAAAACGGTAAATCAGTGAGAGTGCAGCTTTAAGACCCATCATATGCCATCACTCATGAACACCTATGCTGGTTGTGACTTGAACAGAAAAACTATAGCTTATACAGTCAACCCTGATGGCTTGAACTTCCAGGGACTGGCAAAAATACCTAGAGCCTCAAAATATTCGAGCCAATCACTCAGGTTTGTTTACCTTCAGTATAAATAAGTCAGTCCTTTACATCTAGTTTGAGTCAACAAGGAATTCGAGCAAAGCGAGTGAAAGCCAACAGGGTTTGACTGTAATTAAACTATCTGCACAATTAAACTAAAATAATTAGTAAATACTAAACTATGTATACCCTAACCCTATGTTATTGAATTTATATGAAAATATGTGCACGAGTTCTGAAACACAGTAAAATTGCTCTACATATGGAGCAAAATATTTATTAGTGACAGGTAATCAGTGCAGGTCATTTCATTTGAATACAGAAGCCTATTCGTTACATATGCTTAAAACAGTGTTATTGTAAATCAATGATTGTTTCATTTATCACATCTTTTGAGGAAAAGCATGACAAATAAAAAAAAAAAAATGAATATTATATTTACCATGTTTTTGATATGTGATCTGGTACTGTGAGCCGGTTTGAATTTGAAATTCAAGTAAATTTAAACCTTTTGTTTTGCAGCTGTCAGGTGCGGCCATCCTCGGTGTTGGGGTATGGATGATCGTGGACAAGAACATCAACAGCTACTTCGAGGTTCTCAATGTGGACACACACGACCAGTACTTTAAGTAAGTCAAGGTTTTCCCTGGGGATTTTCAACAGGGTTTCATTTGAAAAATTAAGGGTGTGTCATTTTGATAGGATACCAATACATAAGTTTCTTTTCAAATGCTGCTTTTGTTTATTTCGGGTCTTCAAGGCTGCACATGTTGTATATTTGTATATATTAAGGCTGTATGTTCACTGAGTGGCAAAAAGTAATTTTAGTCATGGACCCAGGAAATCTGATCAGGTTGATCACAGCGGTATTCCCGTTAGTTCAAATATTTTTTATTTTATTAAGAAGTCTGAAAAGTTAACGGCAATTTGTGGTTGTCAGTCATTTAAATTATTCTTTTGGATGAACAAGTCTGAATTCATATACAACTACTGCTTGGCATTACATTATTGAACAAGCCTTGCTGTATTAAACCCAGAATTTGAGCAAGCCCAGAAAGCCTTTCACAAGTGCAGGGCTTGCGGGCATCTGCTTATTTTGACCACTGGGTTGTTTGATAAAAAAATAGCCAACTTTCGGTTTTCCATTAACTGCGCATAACTGGATGTACTAAGGTTTGATTCTTTGGGCTTTATGTAAATAAGTTTGTCCATGCATTGATCACAGAGTATCAAATTTCCCTGGCAACAAACACTTTCTTTCACACTTACATTCTTATATCTATATTTATTGTATATTTGACTGAAACATGTTGCCATGGAAATGAAGAAATTGATTTCTAGGCAGAAAGCTTGATAATATACCAAAAGTCATAACTTCCTCATCAGCCAGACTTCAATTCAAGTCTGCATAAAGGAAGTTATATATCTTTTTTTTTAAACATCTTTCAAAACATTCAATCTAATTATAAACACTTTGATTTATGACAATGTTAAACAAAACATTCAAGTAGTAACTATTCAAACTTCCTCTATCCTTGTTTCAGATATGCTGCGTACATGCTGATTGCGTTTGGTGTGTTTGTTTTCCTTGTTGGTTTCTTCGGATGCTGTGGGGCCATCAGGGGAAGCAAATGCTTGCTGGGACTGGTAGGAGTTACCTCCCTAGTTCAAATTAATTTTTATGTTTTAAAATTTTTTTATTGTATGAAGGTACATTGACCCAATGTATTTTAAAGAAACAACAGAGAAATAGAAACATTTGCAATACAATAATGTTATCATTTAATTAAAACAGGACTTACAAAGGGATCTGACTGAGATTGAGGGATCGTAACATTGTAGGCAAAATTTAATTGTTGTTACATAACCTATGGAAATAATGTGCCATTTTAAGTTTTTACTCGTTAACAATTAAAGGTCTATAAAGTAAGAATGATATTGAACAGTTTGAATTTCCAAATTTAAGGAGATTTTAGCTCATAAAAATGAATGAAACAATTGTTGATTTATTTTTCAATTATATTCATTATGACAAACACAATATTTAGTAATTAGTAACTTAAGCAATTAATTCAGGTTTTTATGGCAATGAAGTCCAGACCAGTTTCTTAAACCAGTTTTATTATAATAAGTTTTCGAAGACGCAGTATAAAAATCGTTACTAGTTTACTTAGAACGATTACAATCACTGATCAGAAAAAGAAAGAAAATTACTCTAGAACCTGCACAAGTTTTGTTTAATTTAAACCAATGAAGAAAAACCATTTGTTACGATTATCTGTTAAAAACCAGATCTCAGAAATTGTGGTTAGAGATTGTCTCCAAGGATTCTACTTTAAGAAAATCAGCACAGTTGTCAAGTGAAGAGAAATATCTCCCTGAAATATTGATATTCCCCCACCAGCGTTTGTGCCAATCAGGGTGGGTACGATTCATTTACAGAACAAAATTAATGAAAATGGATTTTATTTTTGTTTAAAGAGTTAAGTAAACTTCCCCCGCAGCATACATAAGTTCAAGTGGCTTAATGGAGTTGGGGGTGTTGAACTCAAATAGCAATGTGAATAAATCTAATCAACATAGTTGTTTAAATCAGAAAGCCAACATTTTATGATATAAGGATTTTATTTGCTGTTACTAGCTTTTATGGATAATGTGCCTGTTGTTCAGAACATTGTTAAAGTTAATAAAATGCTCATAGATTTGCATAAAACCAGAACAGCTGAAACAGTTTTCTCAATATGTATGCAAAAGCTACAGAAACAAGCTCAGTAGCAAAAAGTTTAAACATAAACCCAGTTTAATGGCACTGGGTAAACGCCAAAGACATCTAATATAAAATCACAAACAAGAAAAATAGAAGAACAGCACAAAACTCCACAAGCAGCACAGTGCATACATACAGTCAAACCTGTATTAAGTGGCCACCCTTGGGAAATGATCAAAGTGGCTGCTTAAGACAGGTGGCCACTTAATCCAGGTTTGACATTTCGGCCTTTAGCTTTATTCAGAGATGGAGTATGTATCTTAACCACCACCTCACACCACAATCAGTAACATCTGTATCAATATTATTGAAGAAGGCTGAATACAAATACATTTGTATAGATAAAATAAATTTATTTCAAATTTGTAAGTAAAATACAATAGATAAATGTTGATACAAGGCATAAACAAAACACACCACATATCAGTCTACACATTTCACGCTTACGCTTAAGTAAGAAATTGATTCGAGTCCTTCCACAGTTAAATTCCTTGGCAACACTTCTTGCACTACGGCCGTTTTCTAATAACTTTATAAACTCGACACGTTCTTTAGAGTCAAACACTTTCGATTAGTCTTAGTTTCAGCCATAATCAAAGGTAAAAACATATCAAGAACAATGCATTGTAAATATCCGTTCGTAGAAATATAAATCCGTGCACTTTGAAAAATAATATTAAAGTGCATAAAAATCGTAACTAGTTTAACGCCTTCAAATGACAATGCAAACTGTGAACTCATAACAACCGGTGTTTTTGTCGGTATTTAATAATTATCTTCGTAATTATTTAATTATCTTATTAATTGTGTCATTAATTGTGTCAATTCTGATCAAAACATTCGCCGACGTGTAATCAACATGATTTCTCGATGAGTAAACACGCATGGCAATCGTGTGATGCAATATTCATTTTCATTGGATGACGGTGATTCCCGAGGCCGTCGTTCTTTTCCGTAAACTTTTATACGCAATTAAAGCTGTGTATTGGAAAAATTTATAAGTGGAAGTGTGAGTGACAAGGGATTAGTGGCCGCTAATTAGTGTTTATATGGCTTCATGGAGACAAAAATTAGTGGCCGTGGCCGCGTTAGACAGTTGGCCGCTTAATGCACGTACATTATATAGTAAAAACGTACGGGGGGAATTTGGAGTGGCCCGTTAAGGCAGGTGGCCATTTAAAGGAGGTGACCGTTCAACCAGGTTTGACTGTACTATATATAAAAAACTAGGTATGCTTATCAAGGATTGTTAAGTACCGCCTTGGAAAGGTCAGTAAAATGTAAATTTACTGGGGGTTTAAATCAGTTTAAAGTGCACAAACCTCACTCTTATCCCAACAATCCTAAATAAATATAAAACGCAAAAGTCTTTCAATTCTATTCAAAACTTGGGAGTATAATGCGCATCTCAAGTGCATCCATTTTAAAATTTACCAGTGCAGTAACGATTTTAAAGTAAACAACAATTACGATAACAACATTGTAAGTATTAACAGAACTCCGAACAATCTGCCCGTTGTTTGTTATATGATCTTGTTGTTGCTGTTATACTGTTAAAACATAGTCTCAGAACAAAGTCTCCGAGATGTTCTCATATTATTATTCAAGCGAACACTAATTTGTCTAGACATAAGTTCAATAGATTACCATCTTTGTGTAGTTGCATAATATACTGTATTTATACTAAATTTGACAGTAGATAATTCTCAGATATTGTCTCCACAATATGTAGATTGCCTGTTTATGAAACATGAAACTGAAAACGAAAATGTCACAAATGATAATTAGATATAATGTGGTTATTTATTGCAGTACATCTTCTGTCTGGTGCTGGTGTTTGCGGGCGAGATCGCTGCAGGAGTCATCTCTATTATCTACAAGTCAGAGGTATGGGTTCCCATGGTCAGGGAATAGTCAGAGGTATGGGTTCCCATAGTCAGGGAATAGTCAGAGAAAAAAATCATTTATTTCATGGTCGGGATAAAGTCAAGGAAGTTTTAAATTGACATTGGGAAATTTGGAACATGATATCTAGGGCTGTCGAAAAAGTTTGTTAAATAGCAGAAAGAAGGAAAAAAATATGAATTAAAAAAAGCTTATTCAGAATATAAGAAGAGGCTGTAAGGGTTGCCTGAAGGGGGGACGGAGATATTACTTTCATTTTCTATGATTTGTGGCGACTCTGATGAGTAGGCTCTTATTGTGAGTATTTTGTCTGATTCAGGGACATTTTAAACCACTGAATAACCCACCCATAAGCTTGTGAAAATGCAGCTTATTTTACTTTCAACATAATTTCCACTGCCATTTTGTTTTTAAGCACTTTTGCTGATATTTTATTCCTTATTGTTCTAAGGTAATGTTACTCTCAACATCCACTGCCATTTTGTTTCCTGCACTTCTGTTTTCATTTTATTCCCTATTGTTCATTGGTAAATGAGTTATGAATAATATATACAATCAAACTTGGGTTCAAAATTAGCTTACAGTGGGTTAAATTTGACATGCACATAAGGCATCAATTACGAAAAATATCACTCAATCTCTGAGGAATAAGATAAAAGACAGCAGTGCTAATAATATTTGAATTCGATTTTACAATGTTTATCATAGAACTTAAACATAACAATGCCACTAGTCAGCAGTGTATGAAACTAACTTTAAAGGCCATAGCAAATCGGGCTACTAACTTATAATGTAAATCTTATTCCAAAACATTTTATCTGATAACCTGAATCTATCTGGCTATGGGATTAATTTCTTCAAGCCCAATGCCATTTTGTTGTGAACATGGGCTTATGGGCTACCTTTAATTTCCCATGCTGCAGTCAATGGGTATTATTCAGTAGTTGTTAACTTATGCTGGAAATCAGTAATGGTTGATTTAGATTTGAACCTGATGGCTCAACAACCAGATGGTCATGGGAAGTGATAAACCAGGGGGGCAAATGTTTTATTATCCATAACAATCTAATGGCTTAACAACCAGATGTTCATGGGAAGTGATAAACCAGGAGGGCAAATGTTTTATTATGCATAACAATCTAATGGCTTCACAACCAGATGGTCATGGGTAGTGATAAACCAGGCGGGGGCCAATGTTTTATTATGCATAACAACCTAATGGCTCAACAACCAGATGGTCATGTGTAGTGATAAACCAGGCGGGGGCCAATGTTTTATTATGCATAACAACCTAATGGCTCAACAACCAGATGGTCATGTGTAGTGATAAACCAGGCGGGGGCCAATGTTTTATTATGCATAACAACCTAATGGCTCAACAACCAGATGGTCATGGGTAGTGATAAACCAGGCAGGGGCCAATGTTTTATTATGCATAACAACCTAATGGCTCAACAACCAGATGGTCATGTGTAGTGATAAACCAGGGGGGGGGGGCAAATGTTTTATTATGCATAACAACCTAATGGCTCAACAACCAGATGATCATGGGTAGTGATAAACCAGGGGGGGGGGGCAAATGTTTTATTATGCATAACAACCTAATGGCTCAACAACCAGATGTTCATGGGAAGTGATAAACCAGGGGGGGCAAATGTTTTATTATGCATAACAATCTAATGGCTCCACAACCAGATGGTCATGGGTAGTGATAAACCAGGCAGGGGCCAATGTTTTATTATGCATAACTACCTAATGGCTCAACAACCAGTTGGTCATGGGAAGTGATAAACCAGGGGGGGCAAATGTTTTATTATGCATAACAATCTAATGGCTCCACAACCAGATGGTCATGTGTAGTGATAAACCAGGGGGGGGGGCCAATGTTTTATTATGCATAACAACCTAATGGCTCCACAACCAGATGGTCATGGGTAGTGATAAACCAGGCGGGGGCCAATGTTTTATTGTGCATAACAACCTAATGGCTCAACAACCAGTTGGTCATGGGTAGTGATAAACCAGGCGGGGGCCAATGTTTTATTGTGCATAACAACCTAATGGCTCAACAACCAGATGGTCATGGGAAGTGATAAACCAGGGGGGGGCCAATGTTTTATTGTGCATAACTACCTAATGGCTCAACAACCAGTTGGTCATGGGAAGTGATAAACCAGGGGGGGCAAATGTTTTATTATGCATAACAATCTAATGGCTCCACAACCAGATGGTCATGTGTAGTGATAAACCAGGGGGGGGGGCCAATGTTTTATTATGCATAACAACCTAATGGCTCCACAACCAGATGGTCATGGGTAGTGATAAACCAGGGGGGGGCCAATGTTTTATTATGCATAACTACCTAATGGCTCAACAACCAGTTGGTCATGGGTAGTGATAAACCAGGCGGGGGCCAATGTTTTATTGTGCATAACAACCTAATGGCTCAACAACCAGATGGTCATGGGTAGTGATAAACCAGGGGGGGGGGCCAATGTTTTATTATGCATAACTACCTAATGGCTCAACAACCAGTTGGTCATGGGTAGTGATAAACCAGGCGGGGGCCAATGTTTTATTGTGCATAACAACCTAATGGCTCAACAACCAGTTGGTCATGGGTAGTGATAAACCAGGCGGGGGCCAATGTTTTATTATGCATAACTACCTAATGGCTCAACAACCAGTTGGTCATGGGTAGTGATAAACCAGGCAGGGGCCAATGTTTTATTATGCATAACAACCTAATGGCTCCACAACCAGATGGTCATGGGTAGTGATAAACCAGGCGGGGGCCAATGTTTTATTGTGCATAACAACCTAATGGCTCAACAACCAGTTGGTCATGGGTAGTGATAAACCAGGCGGGGGCCAATGTTTTATTGTGCATAACTACCTAATGGCTCAACAACCAGTTGGTCATGGGTAGTGATAAACCAGGCAGGGGCCAATGTTTTATTATGCATAACTACCTAATGGCTCAACAACCAGTTGGTCATGGGTAGTGATAAACCAGGCGGGGGCCAATGTTTTATTGTGCATAACAACCTAATGGCTCAACAACCAGTTGGTCATGGGTAGTGATAAACCAGGCGGGGGCCAATGTTTTATTGTGCATAACAACCTAATGGCTCAACAACCAGATTGTCATGGGTAGTGATAAACCAGGGGGGCAAATGTTTTATTATGCATAACAATCTAATGGCTCAACAACCAGATTGTCATGGGTAGTGATAAACCAGGGGGGCAAATGTTTTAATGTGCATAACAACCTAATGGCTCAACAACCAGATGGTCATGGGTAGTGATAAACCAGGGGGGCAAATGTTTTATTGTGCATAACAACCTAATGGCTCAACAACCAGATGTTCATGGGAAGTGATAAACCAGGGGGGCAAATGTTTTATTGTGCATAACAACCTAATGGCTCAACAACCAGATGTTCATGGGTAGTGATAAACCAGGGAGGCAAATGTTTTATTGTGCATAACAACCTAATGGCTCAACAACCAGATGTTCATGGGAAGTGATAAACCAGGGGGGCAAATGTTTTATTATGCATAACAACCTAATGGCTCAACAACCAGATGGTCATGGGAAGTGATAAACCAGGGGGGCAAATGTTTTATTGTACATAACAACCTAATGGCTCAACAACCAGATGGTCATGGGAAGTGATAAAACAGGGGGACAAATGTTTTATTGTGCATGACATCTTGTCTAAAAGTCATTATTTGCAAGTTTTAGGCAAACATGGTGCTATGATTTTGAGTCCTTAGAAAAGGGGTCAAATACTTGAATATATAATAGTCCTTGAAAAGGACTTCAATTATTTCTTGGTAGTTCTGTATAAATCATATAAACATATATTATCTTAACTTCTTACCATACAGGGGTACAGGTTCAATGTTAATGAATGATAAACTGTTACCTGATTATTGATCAAGAAAATGCAAAAAGCTGTTGCTACAACTGACATGATTGCCTTCAGGTCGAAAAAAAAGTTGACGACACCCTAACAAAGTCCATCAAGGAGAAGTATAACATCTCAACCACCATCACTGAAGCCTGGAATGTGGTCCAGATACAGGTATGTTAACAATGAAGCTTATCCATCAATTAGAACTGCAGACTCTGAACAGTCATAAGGGGTTTAGCTAGGGGGTATGGGAGGGTGCTGCCACCTGTACCTTGTTTTGGAAGCACCATTCTGCCCTCATGTAGACCAGAATGTGCACCCTCCTGCTTACAAAGAACATAATGCTTAAAGTATAAACATATTTCTTTTGTTTTGATTAAAACTTAAAATGTGATTATGAATTCAAACAAAATTTACATTATTGGTAGTTGAAATCTTATATAACTTCATATTTCTAACATTTTCTATGAAATTCATAATGCTTTAATTATTTTCTGCCCGATACAATGTGCTCTTTTGTCCCTCAGCACCCTGTCCTTTTACTGTAGCACCCTTTTACTGTAGCACCCGGTCCTTTTACTGTAGCACCCTGTCCTTTTACTGTAGCACCCTTTTACTGTAGCATCCTGTCCTTTTACTGTAGCACCCTGTCCTTTTACTGTAGCACCCTGTCCTTTAACTGTAGCACCCTGTCCTATAACTGTAGCACCCTGTCCTTTTACTGTAGCACCCTGTCCTTATACTGTAGCACCCTGTCCTTTTACTGTAGCATCCTGTCATTTTACTGTAGCACCCTGTCCTTATACTGTAGCACCCTGTCCTATAACTGTAGCACCCTGTCCTTTTACTGTAGCACCCTGTCCTTATACTGTAGCACCCTGTCCTTTAACTGTAGCATCCTGTCCTTTTACTGTAGCACCCTGTCCTTTTACTGTAGCACCCTTTTACTGTAGCACCCTGTCCTTTTACTGTAGCACCCTGTCCTTTTACTGTAGCACCCTTTTACTGTAGCACCCTGTCCTTTTACTGTAGCACCCTGTCCTTTAACTGTAGCACCCTGTCCTTTTACTGTAGCACCCTTTTACTGTAGCACCCTGTCCTTTTACTGTAGCACCATGTCCTTTTACTGTAGCACCCTGTCCTTTTACTGTAGCACTCTGTCCTTTTACTGTAGCACCCTGTCCTTTTACTGTAGCACCATGTCCTTTTACTGTAGCACCCTGTCCTTTTACTGTAGCACCATGTCCTTTTACTGTAGCACCCTGTCCTTTTACTGTAGCACCCTGTCCTTATACTGTAGCACCATGTCCTTTAACTGTAGCACCCTGTCCTTTTACTGTAGCACCCTGTCCTTTTACTGTAGCACCCTTTTACTGTAGCACCCTGTCCTTTTACTGTAGCACCCTTTTACTGTAGCACCCTGTCCTTTTACTGTAGCACCCTGTCCTTTTACTGTAGCACCCTGTCCTTTTACTGTAGCACCCTGTCCTTTTACTGTAGCACCCTGTCCTTTTACTGTAGCACCCTGTCCTTTTACTGTAGCACCCTGTCCTTTTACTGTAGCACCATGTCCTTTTACTGTAGCACCCTGTCCTTTTACTGTAGCACCCTGTCCTATAACTGTAGCACCCTGTCCTATAACTGTAGCATCGTGTCCTTATACTGTAGCACCATGTCCTTTTACTGTAGCACCCTGTCCTTTTACTGTAGCACCCTTTTACTGTAGCACCCTGTCCTTTTACTGTAGCACCCTGTCCTTTTACTGTAGCACCATGTCCTTTAACTGTAGCACCCTGTCCTTTTACTGTAGCACCCTGTCCTATAACTGTAGCACCATGTCCTTTTACTGCAGCACCCTTTTACTGTAGCACCCTTTTACTGTAGCACCCTTTTACTGTAGCACCCTGTCCTTTTACTGTAGCACCCTGTCCTTTTACTGTAGCACCCTGTCCTTTTACTGTAGCACCCTGTCCTTTTACTGTAGCACCCTGTCCTTTTACTGTAGCACCCTGTCCTTTTACTGTAGCACCATGTCCTTTTACTGTAGCACCCTGTCCTTTTACTGTAGCACCCTTTTACTGTAGCATCCTGTCCTTTTACTGTAGCACCCTGTCCTTTTACTGCTGTCCTTTTACTGTAGCACCCTGTCCTTTTACTGTAGCACCCTGTCCTTTAACTGTAGCATCCTGTCCTTTTACTGTAGCACCCTGTCCTTTTACTGTAGCACCCTTTTACTGTAGCACCCTGTCCTTTTACTGTAGCACCCTTTTACTGTAGCACCCTGTCCTTTTACTGTAGCACCCTGTCCTTTTACTGTAGCACCCTGTCCTTTTACTGTAGCACCCTGTCCTTTTACTGTAGCACCCTGTCCTTTTACTGTAGCACCCTGTCCTTTTACTCTAGCACCCTGTCCTTTTACTCTAGCACTCTGTCCTTTTACTCTAGCACCCTGTCCTTTTACTGTAGCACCCTGTCCTTATACTGTAGCACCCTGTCCTTTTACTCTAGCACCCTGTCCTTTTACTGTAGCACCCTGTCCTTTTACTGTAGCACCCTTTTACTGTAGCACCCTGTCCTTTTACTGTAGCACCCTGTCCTTTTACTCTAGCACTCTGTCCTTTTACTGTAGCACCCTGTCCTTTTACTCTAGCACCCTGTCCTTTTACTGTAGCACCCTGTCCTTTTACTCTAGCACCCTGTCCTTTTACTCTAGCACTCTGTCCTTTTACTGTAGCACCCTGTCCTTTTACTGTAGCACCCTGTCCTTTTACTGTAGCACCCTGTCCTTTTACTCTAGCACCCTGTCCTTTTACTGTAGCACCCTGTCCTTTTACTCTAGCACCCTGTCCTTTTACTGTAGCACCCTGTCCTATAACTGTAGCACCCTGTCCTATAACTGTAGCACCCTGTCCTTTTACTGTAGCACCCTGTCCTTTTACTCTAGCACCCTGTCCTTTTACTGTAGCACCCTGTCCTATAACTGTAGCACCCTGTCCTATAACTGTAGCACCCTGTCCTTTTACTGTAGCACCCTGTCCTTTTACTGTAGCACCCTGTCCTATAACTGTAGCACCCTGTCCTTTTACTGTAGCACCCTGTCCTTTTACTGTAGCACCCTGTCCTTTTACTGTAGCACCATGTCCTTTAACTGTAGCACCCTGTCCTTTTACTGTAGCACCCTGTCCTTTTACTCTAGCACCCTGTCCTTTTACTGTAGCACCCTGTCCTTATACTGTAGCACCCTGTCCTTTTACTCTAGCACCCTGTCCTTTTACTCTAGCACCCTGTCCTTTTTGAAACCTGGCTAAAACCTTAGTCATATAAAGACTGGGGTTTGCACTGCTTATGGTGCATTGTGATGTACATTGTATATCCTGAGTTAAAAAAAAGGTTTGTGTAAAAAAATATTAAATGTTGCGGCCAGGGATGGTGTTCACTATGCGTCTTAAGTCAATCTTGTGGTCATACATCATTGACCCCATTTACTGAATAGGTCCGTTAGTTATATCGAGTAATCCGATTAGCTACATCATTCTTAGATCCAGCTAGGACCAATATTGAACCATCCCAGGGCCTTTTGGCCTAGTGGAAGCTATATATTGTATGTATACCTCATAATTGTCATATCCAAAAAAAAATATTGTCTAAAATTTCGAAGATTTCTTTTTTCCAGCAAAGCTGATGTCAGAAATATTACTACCAGTTAATGTCTGCTTTTTTAAAAATAAGTTGGAACATTAAGTAGAATGAACTAATACATATATCACAAGTTATATGATATATAAAAAGAATGATTTAAAAAAATGTTGTACAGTAAAATGCTTTATTTGCTTTCAGCTTGACTGCTGTGGAGGTTTGGGCGCAAACGACTATAATGGTAGCAAGTTTGAGGAGAAAAACCGACCAATGGTACGGTAGCAATAACAGATTACTATTTTCAACTGTTTTACAAATAGTTACCAACATTACAATGCTTTAAACTGTGACCGGTAAACAGTATAAACAGCCTATCAGCCTCGCGACAACAATTCAGAAGTCATCCCATCCACCTCGGGACAATAGTTTTGACTGTTACACAAATGTCCATGCAACAACTGTATAATTATGTCAGCTCTGTTGTCAACACAAAAAAGATTAAGACTGGGGCATATCAAGATACATTTTTGTTGTCCAATTATCAGAACAAATCCATGTGAAGAATCAGGATAATTTTTGACTCTGTTTATTTATAGGTTGAATACTATATTTTAGTTTTATGCAGTGTGAAAATATGCACATGTTTATAAAAACACTACAAAGTCAGACTACAGTAAATTTTCTTGATGTATTAGAAAGCAGACAAGCATTACTTCCGGGTTAGCAAGCGCTAGCCATGCTCTATTTGTATCCCCTCTTGACATGCTTAATATCTGTAAAGGTTTTCATGATTTTAGCAGGATGGGTGAATAATGCAATTATTCAGAGTCACTATGTTTACAGCTGCACTCTCACAAATTGAACATTTTGTCAACTTTTTTATTTTTTGTCTTGGAACGAGCCATTTTTTGCAAAAATCCAAGGAAACAAGTGATATTAGACTTCTGACAAAAAATTATATTGCAGATTTTTATATTGCAGTTCAAAAATTAATGTTTTATGCAGTTTTCTTAAACCGTTAGTAAGGGTTTAAGCCATTAAACATTAATTTTCGAACGGAAATATGCAAATCTGCGATCTGATCTTTTGTCAGCAATCATTTTTAGCATTGGTTTGCTGATATTTACGCAAAAATTTGCTCTTTCCAAGACAAAAATAAAAAAAGTTGTAAAAACGGTAAATCTGTGAGAGTGCAGCTTTAAAAGTTATCTTTGCCAGCCCAAATTGACTAAGATAGCTCTCTTATAATTCCAAACTAAAAATTATTATTATTATTATTGCCAGTGGGTTTCAGTTACCTTCATAGAAAGTAATCAAAACTTAAGGATCAACTTAATATTTTTGGAAGATAGAGCATACAATTTTAAATGAACTGTATGAAAAAAGAATTGTCTTAAATTATTTAATTAATACTCGGGTGACTTTGAAGTTGTAAAATTACATATACTTATCATTAAGTTTTGTCAAATATTTATAAATAACAGTAATTTTATATCACCTTATGTGCATTTAAAATTGGATTTCTGTTTTTCCATGATCAAACACTTAATAAAATTATATTGTTCAAGTGTCTGACGGCATGTGGGAAGTTGTATATGGTGTTGATGTCACTTTCTATGACATAATGTATTGTTATTACATAAATCTTTTCAAGATACAATCCATAAACAACACACTTAAACTTTATCTGTTCCACTATTATATGATTTCTAAACGAACCTGTTATTGCAGAAGATTCCGCCAACCTGTTGCGTCCTGACCAACAAAAACGAGGCGGAAGAAAAACCAGACTCTGCCAAGGCCAAAAATCTCACGGCATGTATGGAATTGAAGGATACTATGTTCTTTCATCAAAAGGTATGGGTGAAAACAGATGGCATACCTCAAGGCCTTTTCATGAAAAAATAAAATCAGATAATTTTTTACCTGCATTAATTCTGTACTGTGTTTTAGTTTTACCGGTAATTTAGTTACGCCCCTGATAGTTGTTATGGGTGCTTATCGTCTTAAATGGTCCAGCCCTGAGGGTCGTAATGGCTGCTTATCTTCTTAAATGGTTAAGCTACTCCCCTGAGTGTTGTAATGGCTGCTTATCTTCTTAAATGGTTTATCTACTCCCGATGAGTGTTGTAATGGCTGCTTATCTTCTTAAATGGTTTATCTACTCCCGATGAGTGTTGAAATGGTTGCTTATCTTCTTAAATGGTTTATCTACTCCCCTGATAGTTGTAATGGCTGCTTATCTTCTTAAATGGTTTCGCTACTCCCCTGATAGTTGTTATGGCTGCTTATCTTCTGAAATGGTTTAGCTACTCCCCTGATAGTTGTAATGGCTGCTTATCATAGTTGTAATGGCTGCTTATCTTCTTAAATGGTTTAGCTACTCCTGATGAGTGTGGTAATGGCTGCTTATCTTATTAAATGGTTTATCTACCTGATGAGTGTTGTAATGGCTGCTTATCTTCTTAAATGGTTTATCTACTCCCGATGAGTGTTGTAATTGCTGCTTATCTTCTTAAATGGTTTAGCTACTCCTGATGAGTGTGGTAATTGCTACTTATCTTCTTAAATGGTTTATCTACTCCCTATGAGTGTTGTAAAGGCTGCTTATCTTCTTAAATGGTTTATCTACTCACGATCAGTGTTGTAATGGCTGCTTATCTTCTTAAATGGTTTATCTACTCCCAATGAGTGTTGTAATGGCTGCTTATCTTCTTAAATGGTTTAGCTACTCCCGATGAGTGTTGTAATGGCTGCTTATCTTCTTAAATGGTTTAGCTACTCCCGATTAGTGTTGTTATGGTTGCTTATCTTCTTAAATGGTTTATCTACTCCCGATCAGTGTTGTAATGGCTGCTTATCTTCTTAAATGGTTTAGCTACTCCCCTGATAGTTGTAATGGTTGCTAATCTTCTTAAATGGTTTAGCTACTCCTGATGAGTGTGGTAATTGCTGCTTATCTTCTTAAATGGTTTAGCTACTTCCCTGATAGTTGTAATGGTTGCTTATCTTCTTAAATGGTTTAGCTACTCCCGATAAGTGTTGTAATGGCTGCTTATCTTCTTAAATGGTTTAGCTACTTCCCTGATAGTTGTAATGGTTGCTTATCTTCTTAAATGGTTTATCTACCCCTGATAAAGGCTGCTTATCTTCTTAAATGGTTTATCTACTCACGATCAGTGTTGTAATGGCTGCTTATCTTCTTAAATGGTTTATCTACTCCCAATGAGTGTTGTAATGGCTGCTTATCTTCTTAAATGGTTTAGCTACTCCCGATTAGTGTTGTAATGGCTGCTTATCTTCTTAAATGGTTTATCTTCTCCCGATTAGTGTTGTAATGGTTGCTTACCCCAGTAAAAATGTCAGTGGAATACCAGCGGTAAATTTTGGTGGTATTCCACTAAAAGTTTACTGCTGGTATTTTCAGTGTCCCCCATCGACCCACAGAATAGCATGTATGAATAATGTAACCAGAATCCAAACTAACCCTTATACCTTATCTTACATTTAGCACAACCTGATTTAATTTCATTTATTATTTTAATTTTCTTAATCCAGTCCACTGGAAATCCATTGGTATACAACTGAAATAAATTTGACCAGTGGCATACCACTACTGATTATTGGTTACCAGTGGAATACCAGTGTTGTTATGTTTACCACTGAAATGCGTTTGTATTCCACTGGTATTATGTGGTATTTCATTGGAATACCAGTGTATTTATGTAAACCACTGGAATACAGTGGTATTCCAATGGTATTCCACTGACATTTTTACAGGGGATATATCTTCTTAAATGGTTTATCTACTCCCCTGATAGTTGTAATGGCTGGTTATCTTCTTAAATGGTTTAGCTACTCCCCTGATAGTTGTAATGGTTGC
Source organism: Mya arenaria (assembly GCF_026914265.1). NCBI lineage: Eukaryota > Metazoa > Mollusca > Bivalvia > Myida > Myidae > Mya > Mya arenaria. Next base: position 3,968,767 of record NC_069125.1, on the reverse strand, counting down.
TAATCTTCTTAAATGGTTTATCTACTCCCGATGAGTGTTGTAATGGCTGCTTATCTTCTTAAATGGTTTATCTACTCCCGATGAGTGTTGTAATGGTTGCTTATCTTCTTAAATGGTTTATCTACTCCCCTGATAGTTGTAATGGCTGCTTATCTTCTTAAATGGTTTCGCTACTCCCCTGATAGTTGTTTTGGCTGCTTATCTTCTTAAATGGTTTAGCTACTCCCCTGATTGTTGTAATGGCTGCTTATCATAGTTGTAATGGCTGCTTATCTTCTTAAATGGTTTAGCTACTCCTGATGAGTGTGGTAATGGCTGCTTATCTTCTTAAATGGTTTAGCTACTCCCCTGATAGTTGTAATGGCTGCTTATCATAGTTGTAATTGCTGCTTATCTTCTTAAATGGTTTAGCTACTCCTGATGAGTGTGGTAATTGCTGCTTATCTTCTTAAATGGTTTATCTACTCCCCATGAGTGTTGTAATGGCTGCTTATCTTCTTAAATGGTTTAGCTACTTCCCTGATAGTTGTAATGGTTGCTTATCTTCTTAAATGGTTTAGCTACTTCCCTGATAGTTGTAATGGTTGCTAATCTTCTTAAATGGTTTATCTACTCCTGATGAGTGTTGTAATGGCTGCTTATCTTCTTAAATGGTTTAGCTACTCCCCTGATAGTTGTAATGGCTGCTTATCTTCTTAAATGGTTTCGCTACTCCCCTGATAGTTGTTATGGCTGCTTATCTTCTTAAATGGTTTATCTACTCAGGATCAGTGTTGTAATGGTTGCTAATCTTCTTAAATGGTTTATCTACTCCTGATGAGTGTTGTAATGGCTGCTTATCTTCTTAAATGGTTTATCTACTCCCGATGAGTGTTGTAATGGTTGCTTATCTTCTTAAATGGTTTATCTACTCCCCTGATAGTTGTAATGGCTGCTTATCTTCTTAAATGGTTTCGCTACTCCCCTGATAGTTGTTATGGCTGCTTATCTTCTTAAATGGTTTAGCTACTCCCCTGATTGTTGTAATGGCTGCTTATCATAGTTGTAATGGCTGCTTATCTTCTTAAATGATTTAGCTACTCCTGATGAGTGTGGTAATGGCTGCTTATCTTCTTAAATGGTTTATCTACTCCCGATGAGTGTTGTAATGGTTGCTTATCTTCTTAAATGGTTTATCTACTCCCCTGATAGTTGTAATGGCTGCTTATCTTCTTAAATGGTTTCGCTACTCCCCTGATTGTTGTAATGGCTGCTTATCTTCTTAAATTGTTTAGCTACTCCTGATGAGTGTGGTAATGGCTGCTTATCTTCTTAAATGGTTTATCTACTCCCGATGAGTGTTGTAATGGTTGCTTATCTTCTTAAATGGTTTATCTACTCCCCTGATAGTTGTAATGGCTGCTTATCTTCTTAAATGGTTTCGCTACTCCCCTGATAGTTGTTATGGCTGCTTATCTTCTTAAATGGTTTAGCTTCTCCCCTGATAGTTGTAATGGCTGCTTATCATAGTTGTAATGGCTGCTTATCTTCTTAAATTGTTTAGCTACTCCTGATGAGTGTGGAAATGGCTGCTTATCAAGATTTCAAGATTTATTTTAGATCATGGGTTATTACAACCATGTGATCAGAACAATAACGCTTTAACAAACAATTAATTAAACATATATATATAAACAAAGTGGACATATATTACATACAGTTTCCTATAATAGGAAATACTAAGACAAATAAGTCGTATTGTTTTTAAAGGAGAATGACTATTTGACATTAGATAAAAGGGATTTACAAAATATAGCCAGTTTAATAAGTTCTTTTTTGTTTTTACTGTTCATTAATTGATCTAACTTAATACAATTAGGGTTACGACAAAAGTACAATTTAATGTTTTTCTTTCTATCGTCTGAAAAATGTTGACATTCAAACAAGTAATGAAATTCATCACCTAAACTATTACTACTACACAAATGACATGTTCTACAAAATCTCTCAACATTTTGACCACGCCCTACTTCAATAGGAAATTTGTGATTCATAATTCTAAATTTAAGCAAATACAATGAAAGATTCTTGGGTAGTATATCAATATAGCTTTCAAACCCAAAAACTTTTTTGTATACTTTATACATTTGACATTTTGGTGAATTTGAAACAATACTATACCAATTTTGAATAAATTGGTCAGATAATCTGTTTTTAACCATATTTTTAAAAACAATAACACTATTAACCTGTTGCAAATCAAAGTACATACTTAATCCTAAATCATTTAAAGAATTCTTAACAAAGGAAAGCCATGGGAACTTTAAGCCAGAGGTAACATCATTGTGCAAAGAATATGCAGTATTATACAATAAATGACTAATTTTGCTGCTGCTCACATCAGCAGAATTTACTATTTTACTCCAAAAGGTCAAAAGCCTAGTTTTAGCTTGTATAGAAATTGGTTTTAAACCAAGTTCACCATAAATCATACAATTAGGGGTACACTGTTTTAAATTTAAAATGAGTTTACAATATTTTAACTGAAATTGGTCTAATATCTTAAGATCCTCCATAGCCCATACCTCTGAACCATATAATAATATTGGTACAATCATTGAATTAAACAAATACAATTGTAAAGAGAAAGCTAAGTTAAGTTTACGAGATTTCTTTATAAGTGCAAACATTGCTTTACGAGCTTGATCTACCGAAAGTTTTTTAGTTTTAGTAAATTTACCATTGTAGCTAAACATAACACCAAGATACACAAACTCATCAACAATATCTACTTTAGCGCCATCATAGTAGAAATCCTGTTCTTTCAGTAATGTTCTTTTAGATTTGCAAAAAACAATAACTTTAGTTTTACTAGGATTAACTTTTAAATCCCACATATTACAATATTCTAGCATGGCATTCAATGCCGCTTGCAAGTCGGCGTGAGATTCGGCGAGAATAACTGTGTCATCAGCATAAAGTAATATATAAAGACGTAGGTAAACATCTACATCATCATCACTTAAACATTCAAAGGTACTTTTAGAAAAGGTTTCAAGCCCTTCAAACCTACTTGACATAAACTGAGTCAAATCATTAAGAAACAGAGAAAATAGTATCGGGGAAAGGTTCTCACCTTGCCTAACACCAGCTTGACTACTAAAAAACTCTGATAATGAATTACCAACTTTAACACATGACTTAGCAATATCATACATACTATTAATTATCTTAATACATTTACCATCTATATTATTTTCTAAGAGTTTATGCCACAAAGCTATTCTATTAACACTATCAAATGCTTTCTTATAATCAATAAAGGCACAGTAAAGTTTTCTACCTTTCATTAAATAAAAATCAATCAAGATTTTCAAAGAAAAAAACATGATCAATGGTACTATAATTTTTCCTGAAGCCAGCTTGCTCCTCACAGAGTAAATTGTGGTTAACCAGGAAAGAGTTTAATCTGTTATTTAGGACAGTCGTAAATAATTTTCCCATGCAACTTAAAATTGTAATGCCTCTATAATTATCCGGGTCATTGATGCTACCCTTGTTTTTATAAATTGGGAAAATGATGCCTCTACTCCAAACCTCTGGAAATACTCCAGAATCAAAAATGAAATTAAATAGTTTGCAAACAAGTAATAAGAAAGACTCACTTCCATTATACTTAAGATATTCGTTTAAAATATTATCAAATGAAGAAGGACATTTATTGTTTTTCAAGCTGTGTACCGCTTTTCTAATTTCATCAATGCTAAATACCATGTTTAATTCCTCATTATTGCCCGGGATAGAATCAAAATCAATTTCTGAATACATATCCGCATCATTGATTGACGAAGTTTGATTTAACTTGACAAAGTGTTCATAAAATACATCTTTAGAAATGGTAGACAAGGTTTTCTTCTTTTCATCGCAATATTTATTTAATAATCCCCAAAAAGCTTTGGGATCAGAATTACGAAGATTTTTTAACTTTTTATTTACATTCCCTTTGAAAGTATTAATTTTCTTATTCATTAATTTCTTATAAGACTTACTATTGTTAGCAAAGGAAGCAAAATTTTCATTTGTTCTATTAAATCTGTACTTATTTTTACTTTTAATATAATTAGCTCTAGCAACTTTACAATCATTATCATACCATTCTTTCTTAAAGTGTTTACGAAAAGGTGTTTTATTAACAATTTTCTTTTCTAACAACAATTGAGATTTATCAGCAGCATTAGTTAAAATATTAGAAACACTATTTGTCAAATGATTAACAACATCAACAGTATACTGCTTACTAATACATAAGCTATCTATTTCATCTGCCAAAGCAGTGATCTTTAACTCATCAATGTGACTTACAAATTGATTTTTTGCATTATTATCCCATATTGGTCTTATTACAACATCATCAGTGGAATCAACAACATTTTTAACATAGTCAGAACTTAAATTTGATGACATATTAATACTAATACTAAATTCTACACAAGAGTGAACATCAGAAAACAATGGATCATGTTCCTGCACCTCAAAATGTACAGTTCTGGGAAATAATTCCGGCGATAACAAAACATAATCTATAAGAGTACTGCTTATACATGTACACTGACCAATATCAATATCTTTGCCTAATCTTCCATTAGCTATGTATATGTTAGCAGACTTACATAGATCTATCAAACGATAACCATAGTTATTTGGAGCATGAGTATCACGTGAACACCTTTCCACTGAAAATCCTAGATCCAATAAATTGGCAATGGAGAGCATATTCCTAGTAGTAACATCTAAGTTTTGAGATGCAATATAAGGATCAATTTCCACAAAATCTAATAGTTTTTTAGTATGAGCATTTAAATCGCCCATTATAGCAAAGTATGCATTATCAAATTCTGAGTAAATATCGACAATATCGCGTTCTAATTTATCAAAAATATCGATAGAACTGTACTTTGAACCTTCAGGTGGTATATAAACTGTACCAACAATTACATCACTGGAAATGAATTTAAACCAGAGGCAATTTTCATTGCTACAATCAAGAATTTTAATTTGATCAGCCAAATCCTTCTTAATAAAAATTCCTACACCTCCAGATTTTCTTATAAACTTTCCTCTACATATACCTTTAAAAACATAACCATGCAAGACAGGAACATCATAACTATCCAATTTTGTTTCTGCTAAACCAATGACATCATACTTGTTAATAAGATCAACAAACTCAGGGTAAACAATTTTGGACATAAGTCCACAAACATTTATAAAGGCTAGTTTCACAACTCTGGTATCAACAGACAAACAATATGAAGTATGGTCGACATTATTAGTAAAAGTGATACAATTATCATCAATACTAAAGTTTGAGGCAACTGCATCAAGTGTTTTAGCAACACCATTATTTGTAAAATCTACAGAACAATCAACAGATTTATGAAAACTGGGAGTATTAATTTCAGTTTGACTATCTTGCACAGTTTGAACACATAATGAATTTACATGACTAGAATTAATATGTAATGGATAAACAGAATTATGTAAACAATTTACAAAATTCTCATTTGTATTAACATCAGACAAACAACTTGACATACATGTATGAACATGAACATTGCTAGTGGTAATAGCACATTTGATATTACTAGAACTTGTAACCTTTGCAACATTACTTGTAACATTAATATTTGCAGCATTGAAAGCATCATCAACATTTTTATGAAAATTGGAAGTATTCACTACAGTTTGATTATCAATTTGTGATATATTTGCACATAATGTATTTACGTGTTTAGGAGTAGAACTAGTATGTAGTTGATATACAGTACTACTTGTACCATTTTCAAAATTTGGAGAAACAATTGAACTTTTAACATAACTGTCATAAACAAAGTCATCGGGGATTTCATCATCCTCCTCTGGATCCTAGATGTATCTCTGCAGACCCATGTCCTTTAACATATCATCTGTAACATTCACACCAAGCTGATCGAAGATGTCATCAGGTGAGGACAGGGTGTAATGTTTACCCTTATACATACAATGGATATTACCATTTATAACAAAAGTTTTTTCCACTCCTGGAAGTTTCGCGACCACAGCTTTAATCTTTATGGGCAAGGGAGTCAGGTCATCCATAATGTAGATATTCTTATAGTGCGGGTTAGGACTGGATTTGAGATTCTTCTTAAATCTGTGTAGTGTACGGATTGGCTCGCGCGATACAAAACGTACAATGATCTGCTTCTTTGCCCCACGCGACTTGGGATTAGTGTAGTGACAGGCACTTATGTCAGCCCTAGTGATGACAGTCTGACGAGTACTGGGAGAAATGACAGATTGGCTGAGCTCCTCCCCCTCCTGCGAAACATCATTCATGGCTTTGTTTTCCAGTGAAATAGCATGGTTAAACATGCTTAACACAGAGTCAGTTAAGTCTCCATCTGGGTAGAAGTTGCCGATGCGAATATTCTCCCGTTTAGTATATTGGGCCACATTGTCATTTTCGTATAACAACACTCTGATGTTGCTTTTGGCAAGTTGGAATTCTTCCTGTTTTACACAATCTTTCATTATGCATTCTAGTTTATCAAAACGTTGATTCAGTCTATTCTCTAATTCATCTAGGTCAATTCCAGACTTCGGACCACGTTTCCCAGCCATGTTAAAATGGTGGGTGGGGTAATGTCGACAAACGTTGTTCCCTGATACAAGAAGAAACTCGTTGTTTCCGTTGATGTTTATCTTCTTTAATGATGAAAAGTATTAACCATCGATCTTCTTAAATGGTTTAGCTACTCCCCTGATAGTTGTAATGGCTGCTTATCATAGTTGTAATGGCTGCTTATCTTCTTAAATGGTTTAGCTACTCCTGATGAGTGTGGTAATTGCTGCTTATCTTTTTAAATGGTTTATCTACTCCCGATGAGTGCTGTAAAGGCAGCTTATCTTCTTAAATGGTTTATATACTCCCGATCAGTGTTGTAATGGCTGCTTATCTTCTTAAATGGTTTAGCTACTTTCAATGAGTGTTGTTATGGCTGCTTATCTTCTTAAATGGTTTAGCTACTCCAAATGAGGGTTGTAATGGTTGCTTATCTTCTTAAATGGTCCAGCCCTGAGGGTCGTAAATGGTGCTTATCTTCTTAAATGATCTAGCCATTGAAAGTTGTAATTGGTACCTATCTTCTGGAATGGTCTAGCTATGGCCCTGAGGGTCATAATTGGTATATATCTTCTGGAATTGTCTAGCTATAGCCCAAAGGGTCGTAATGGCTGCCCTATCTTCTAAAATGGTCTAGCTATGGCCCTGAGGGTCGTAATTGGTGCCTATCTTCTGGAATTGTCTAGCTATAGCCCTGAGGGTCATAATTGGTACCTATCTTCTGAAATTGTCTAGCTATGGCCCTGAGGGTCATAATTGGTACCTTTCTTCTGAAATTGTCTAGCTATGGCCCTGAGGGTCATAATTGGTGCCTATCTTCTAAAATTGTCTAGCTATGGCCCTGAGGGTCGTAATGGGTGCTTATCTCCTAGCTATGGCCCTCAGAGGGTTGTAATGGGTGCCCATCTTTTAAAATGGTCTAGGTAAGGCCCTCAGAGGGTTGTAATGGATGCCTGTCTTCTTACATGTTTATATTTAAAACGGTTTTGTAGGTCAAAATGTGTACCTACCTTTAAAAATGGTCCTGTTAAACCAGTGATTAAACGGGTTTGTTGTTTGTATGTTTTCAGGGCTGTAAGGAGGGATTGATTGACTGGGCCAAGATGCACACGGCCATTCTCATTGGGGTAGCCATGGGTATAGGCGCCATTCAGGTAGGAACCCTTTTTTGACAATTCTTTATCAAAGAGTTATAAACTCAAAGATTTATCATAACTGTTATATAGTATTCACAAATGTAATGGGAAGTAACACTTGTTTATGAAAAAAAACAACACACATTCTCAATTGATATTGATATTTTCATGGCATATTTCCTGTAAGTAAAAAAAAAACTTTATAGAACAAACATTTCTAAACATATTGGGACTGCAGTCATTGAAGTAAGTCTTTTAAATGAAAATGCCCGAATTCATATACTACTGCTTGGCATTACATTTTTGAACAAGCCCTGCTGTATAAAACCCAGAATTTGAGCAAGCCCAGAAAGCATTTTACTAGTGCAGGGCTTGCGAGCTTGTGCTTATTTCGACCACTTGGACCATCTGGTCAATAAGCTTGATCATGATGTGTATTCACAATTGTCAACTGAGTACTAAGCAAATATCAGAAATTAAATTTGGATTTAAGATTTAACTTGCTATATTTTTTTTATTTTTTTGCATTTATACAAGTTAACATTAAACACACATAAGTTTTTATTAGAAAAAGGCCCTCCTTGTTTTGTCAGACTTGTATCATCAGAAGAAATGGCATAACAATTGATAATTTATAACTTTGATATAAACTTTACGTTTAGAAAATTCTGGAGTAAAATAGTAAATTTTTAATGTAGCAGTTTATATGATACAGATAGTGATAGTTTATAAATTATTATGCCATTTCTTTTTGATGATATAATTTTAACTTGGCATTCTATAAGCATGGAGTAATATTTTCAGCCAGACTTTTTGTTTCAGGATATATTTTGAATTAAACTCATAATTATTTATTTGAAAATTTGATTATATGATACAATCATTTATAAAATGGCCTGAATATCCTTGTTCAATGCATTTTGAACGGCTAAGTCAAATGTTATTAAGGAAAATGATACCTTGATTCAGTTATTATTTTTTTCTTTTTTTGGGCTTGTTTTTCTGAAATTCATAAGTTTATAGATTTTATTTCAGTAAGCATTGAATATTCATGGGAAGAGATTGGTTTTAAAGCTGCACTCTCACAGATTGACCTTTTTGACAACCATTTTTATTTTTGTCCTGGAATGAGCCAAATTTTGCGTAAATGTCTGAAAAACAGTGGTATAAAACTGCTGATAAAATATCAGATCGCAGTTTTAACATTTACGCTTGAAAATTGATGTTTTATGGCCAAAAGCATAACTGATGCTTAACAAAATTGAAAAATTGGCAGTTTTCCAATAATTGATATCAGTTCTATTATGTGTTATCCTATATGACTGATTTGAAAACACTGACGCCAAGAGCAGCTTATTCTGAGACAAAACATGAAAGACATGTAAAATCGTTCTATCTGTGAGAGTGCAGCTTTTACATATATAAGCATTAAAAATTATGAAGTCTTATGGATTTAAGTCATTGGCCAAAAATGTCAAGTAGCATATATTATTCATTAAAATATTGTCTTATTTTCAGATATTTGGACTGGTCATAGCCATCTGCCTCTGCCGACAAGTGGACAGAGAGGAAAAATACTAGGGACACCAAAACACCCTAAATGGCTCAACTTACCAAATGGCAATATATGTGTACAACAAAATTGATTATTATATAATAACCCCACTCAATATGCTGAAGGCAATATCCACATAATAAAACATAATATTCTTGAGTCATTATAGTCATCAAATCAATTTTAAGTCTTTGATAAAGCAGGCTTGTTTAGGCATTCACAAATGTGTCAACTTTGAATTTTATCCTCGACCATATTGCAGGAGTGATGATTTGGAAAAGTTCCTGAAAACTTACAGAAGTGCAAAAAATTGATATTTTTTGAAATTGTCAGTAATAGATCTTCATGTATGTATTGTGTTTCTTGGATTTGAAATCA